>NW_019386580.1:208952-238703 GCF_000671375.1 Centruroides sculpturatus | reverse complement strand
CTCATCTGCTAGATACAATATTAAAAAAAATTGGATTCGTTTTTGAAATTATGCAAAATTCAACAAAAGTAATTAAAATTATACCAATTAGTAGCGCAGTTTAGCCAATTAGTAGCTAATCAGCGCAATTAGTAGCTAATTAGTTAAAAAAAGGTTTCGGTATAATTAAAGTACAGAAATGTAAAAGGCTTTAACTGTTAAACGTATATCTGAAGTTATAAACAGCGCGAACATCTTCCACAGTGATGAAAAGTGAAATTAGTATAAATACAACCGTTTTCCTTACTGCGAACAAACTTACTAGCAGTGCAATCAAGCGGCTTTGCTACAGTTATACACATGTAGAGAATTCATTTGCAAACCAGGCTAGCATAACAGCTACAGAAACTGCTGAATGTCCTGCATTAGTTTTCCCGTAAGCCCTGTGTATGAAATCTGCATAAAAGATACGAGGCTCTTAAAAATTAGCCTGACATTTTACACGCAACTTTTTGTTTAGTTTGTTTGTACAAATGAAACAAATGAATTTTCAAAAGTAAAATCGTCAATAATTTCAATTCTAATCTAGATATGACACGACCTCCTTTACCCAATAGCCTTTAATTTTATAAATTTAATAGCATCGATCCCTATAAAATACAAACTTCCTCGCAAAATTTCAGAAATTTTCCACAAAAAGCATATGAGTTATTAAGCTTTAAAAGGGGTGAAAAAATCGTGCATCCATACATCCATACATATAGAAATTATATTCAAATTTTTTATTTCTGGACATTTCAACATCTTCTAAATTCAACAAATTTTAAATCTGAAAGGAATAATTTTTTGACAGATCTCCATACTTTTCCTCTGTTATATATAACAGAGCAAAGAAATTATAAGCTTATGATTAAAATTAATAAATGGAATATAACTTATTGAATGCTTTAGAAAACATTTCATACAAAAGTGTTGAAACTACAAATTAACATTTTAATAAAAGCTTAAATACAAAAAAATACTAATTATTTTCACTATATTGAGTAAGAGATAACTTCAAATTCATCTATCTGACAGTGTATATGAAAGCTTTGTGAATAAAGTTGGTGATTTTCATGAACATTTAGTATTAAATGTTTTATAAAAAACATTAAACAAATATTCATATTTTTCCTTGCACGTGTTAATTTTCAATCATTCTTTTATAGAATAATTCTAGAAGTAAGCAAATTGATGCTATGACAAATCCAATCGAAAACAATATCATTGAACTAATAATGTCAGCCAATTGTAATGCTTGGAATTCTGAATTCTTCAGCAGCTTTGCTGTTTCTGCATAATCTTTTTTCTCAATAATTCCAGCTTTAAATAAACGTATTACGCTACAAAGAAATATATTTTTAATTATTTATTTCGTCATAGAAAACGTCAAACAGGTAAAGAAAAGGTTATCTTACATTTTACTTAATTTCTTCTTAAACGGAAATTTTTTTCTTACAGCGTAAGACTGGACAAATGTGACGAGAACATCTGCTGAAATTCTATAAACGTTTGGTTCTTTTTGTATTAGTTTATTTGCAGCATATTCACTCGTTATCACAGCAAAACGTTCTTTCTTAACTTTTTCTCTTGCAATCGACAAAGACAAGAAATGGTTGTGATGTAGTATGTGATGTTTAAAAATTTTATTCCTTCTCTTGTTGGAATTCTTTAAATAATATGCAGGAAACAAAACTTGTTATACTAGGTGTCCATTGTTAAAGTTTCTCTATTCAGTGCATTCTGTATCGGTAGCCAATAACGAAATTAACCGAAATAGATTTTGTCACAAATGATAAAAAGTGTTTTGCAAAAAATCTGAAGTCGAAAATATTCCGGATGCTTTACAGGAAAGTATACATGAAGTCGCTGAAAACAATAACATTTACGGCACTGCAAACAAAATTTTAATACCTGAATAATAAGGCACATCCTGAGCAACATTTTTTTTTCATCCATAAACAAAGAATGCAGAAGGCATGTTTGTCGCTGAAAGAATAAATATGTTTTCGTTGCGTTATTTCTGTTCTGTTTCCTGTGGTTACCTGTAAAGCACATTTTAGAAGAAGTTTTTCAACTAAATTTTTGTGTTGAATTTTTTTTTCTATTATTTACATAATCCGTATACAAAGAGTTGTGGCAATAGCTTATTATTTACAGATACAGAGTGCTTTGAATAGAGAAATTTGAAATATGGCCTGTCCTTACTTACCTTAATGTAACTCCATATAGCGTTTCTTCCTACAGTACCACAAGAATATTCACCATTTTTCACAGCAGTGGCTAGTTCGTCAAAAGTTCTTGGAACTGATTCGGTTAAAGGATACGACATGAAAGACATTAAAGTTCCACTGTAACTACTCATTAACACTACAACCGATAGCAACCATATTAACAGGAGCAATCTGGATTTAAATCTTTTTAGGTTATTCAGGTTAATTCCTAAGTATAAATATTAATCTTATAAAGCAATTGTTACAAGTTGATAGTAATAAAAAATAATGATAATAATAAGTACAGAGCCCAAACAGTTTAGAGTTGAAAGTCTAAATTTGGTAGGCAATTAGGGTATATCACGAAAATGTACAATAAAGAAAAATTTTTCGAAATTTCTCTGTTGGAAAAAAGAAAATAATTAAATCTTATTCTAAAAAACTCAGCTATTGCTGTACTATTCTAGAAGCGGTTTTTTACGTTTTTGACTGCCTTTAATTGAATATGCCATAAGATTGCACATTGAAAAGAGATTTTTGGAAATTCTCCTGTATAAAGGTGGAAAAGGGTTAAAGAACTCATTACCCCAAAGAACTCTGCTTCAACTGTACTATTTTAGATGTCATTTTCGGCATTTCAGCGGGAAATCGAACATGTTTTTGAATCTTTCAATATACTTTTACAACCTTCTAAAAATTATCAACGATATTTAGTGCTCCATCGTATTCAAAGTTGACACGGCAAGCACATGCGCATATGTTCGCTGTATTCAAACTCTTCGTCTTAATGTTCAATTTTATGTTCGAATTTATATTTATAAATGATTTTCAAGAATCCAGCTAATTATTGAAATTAAGTAAATTTGAAGAAGTATTTAGAAAAAGTTCGTTATTCATGACCTAGTAGTACTGCATATTGATTAGTGTTTGCAGTGACTTAATTATCGTTATTCCAGTCAGCAGATATGTGAAAATTCTATAATTAATAATTAGTCTCGGAAGAAAGGGGTCTAATTCTTGCACCCGTTGAAAACTGGTAAAATCGGTTATAATCTACTAAAGTTTGCTACCAATATTTTTTGTCTAAGAAAGTTCAGGCTCATCTACTATGTATTTCTATCAGTTTTTTAACAGCTTCTTGTCCAATTTTTTATAAAAATTTTTAATTAAACATAAAAAAATACTTAAATCTAAAAATATACGAAATAAATGCGTTAATTTTGCTTTAAAAGCTTCATCATTTAGTTTCCTTTGTCTGGCCTTTCTGTGAAATTTAACACCTGAGTCATTGCTTACACATCTGGATGGCCTTGAACACAGCTAGAATCAAATTTCCCGGGACATTCTCATAGATTTCTCGGAAGAACAAGGGTTTAAAGTAGGATGACTATTTACTACACCTATATTTTTAAATATTTTTAAAAAAATTATAATTAATATAACTTTTTCAGATTAATGAAAATGTCGTGGAATCAACTGTTTCTGTAATTTACAAACGAAAACTTGAGGAAAATCTTGACTGATGGATTATTTCTTGTAAATTATTATTGTTTTCATTTTTCGAGAATGCAATCTCTGTATACAAACATAGTACATGATACTGCGATGTTTCTTTTCGACTTTTTTATCCACCAGACTTGTGAAGACACCGTGAAATAAAAAAATCGGTCTTTACTTTTTTCATTTCGGTCACGCGGATTTTCTGCAGTTTTTATTTTAAAACAACCAAAAAACTCTTGATCCATCTTGAAATTAAATTTAAAAATTTAATTAGATATTTAAAATAATAACGTAATTACATATAAGTAGCAATAAAAATATAATTTGATGAAATTCAGAACGTCGATTATGACGATAATTTTCTTTTATTATATAGTATTATTTCAGTAACTGAAATCAATACGTTATACAAAGTAATAAATGAATGCCTACTTCTATAATAATTAAATATCAATAAGTATCGAGAATAACTCATCTTTGCAGCTCGATTAGATAAACAGTTATTGTTAGCATTTATAGTAACGATATATCGTGACTATGGATGATTCTAAAGCAATTACACTAATAACGTTTATTAGTATTTTCGATTTAGAAAGAAAGATATTATAACAATAACTATTTATCTGAACGAGCAGCAAACACCAGTTATTTTCGATACTTATTGATATATAATTATTATAGAAAATAATGTAGTTACGCACAGAGATGCAGTATCGACAACGCCTTAATGCGCTGTTGAATATCATCAATGTTCTTGACATAAATTTAATTTATTGATATATAATTATTATCGATAATAATGTAGTTACGCACAGAGATGCAGTATCGACAACGCCTTAATGCGCTGTTGAATATCATCAATGTTCTTGACAGCTTGTGTGCCCTTATTTAGGTGACCGTTTGGATTGAATGACGAAAGATGTTAGCCGCCATCATGTCTCAGATGTGTGCTATTTGTGACAGATAAGGTGACCTAAATGACTAAGGAAGGATGTCAACGTTCTTGTGTGTTGGAGTTTTAGGATACTTACCACAATATATTCGCTAGAGTCTTCTCATTTTAAAACCGAGAGGTGAACTATAGCTATAGGTGTCAATAACATTATAGAACGACCCTTGGGACCATCTATTTCTACATCGTTCTTCAGTATCGACTATATTATCCCAATGTGGGTTCAGATTGTGGTATTGGAGAGAAAATAAATAGCAAACGATAGAATTTGGCTTTCGATAACGGACTTCAGTTAGTTAACGAGCCATAGTGGATAGATTAGAATTTGCCAATGGTTTAGTAATGCAATAAATTCTATCTAAATTTAGGTTTGATGATAGTAACCAAGAAATATATTATTGCAAGAATTTATTAAAATTAAAATAGCATTTTTATTATTTTTAATCTTGATAATATTTCTGAAATTATTCATAGCAAACAAATCAATAATAAGGAAGAAATAAATATTTTTGAAAATATACCCAAACTACTAAATATTTAGGAATGACAAGTTGTTATGAAGTTCAATTATGAAGTTCTAAAGGACAGTTCAAACTTCAGGACTAATGTTGTCGATTGATATGAGAGACGAATCGGTTTTAGGTTTCTATGCCTCTAAGCTGTAAAATAGATGTGCTTCCAAAATTATAATACATTTAAAGCGTCCTAAGCTGCGGCCTAGTAACGAGATCCTAAGTTGTACCTTGTTTAGTTTATGTGTAAATTGTGGTGTTTAGTATCATGTGCAATCTCTGATTATGACGATTTCCAAAGAAAATTCTAATATTTAATAATGAAGTCAGAGGTGTGAGAATATTAATTTAGTTTTTTACATAGTACTATGAGAAATAAAAACCAATCTACAACCAACCAATTTAACTTAGCTCATTTGAACATATATCTTACGTATAGTAAATAAAAAGGTTATTTTCTGTCCTAATATAAAATATATGCGTAATTCCATGGATATTTATACAATACATAACAGTAATATATCAACACGCTACTTTTTATTAAATGTTTATATCAATTTGAATAAACAACTATATTTTTCTTTATTTTAAAATATGTTTCAATTGTTTACCCGAAACAATTTAATTAGAACTAATATTATATATAAACTACGAAACTTTGATTTATTAGTAATATTATGTTTAACAGATTTTAGGAACATTTTAATTGTGATCATCAAAACGTATTTGTCTGTAAAGAAAAATTATGCAATAATATCGACTAAATAAAAATATATAAAGCTATAAAAGCCATTTCTCTTAAATATAAAAAAATTCAAATAAACAATTAATAATTATTATTTAAATTAATTTTTAGCTCGTCAATATTTTGCAAACTTATAATGAATTCAAGCGCAACAAAATTAATTACTGTGAAGTTTCCTTTTAAGTAGTTCAATTATAGATGTCAATTAATATATATTGATTTTAGCAAATTTTTTGGTATTTTTAACTAAATAAATTTGAATTTGGCTAATAAACATAACATTTTACTTTGTCTAAGCGAGTCTTAAAAATTATTTAAAAGGAATCTTCCTGTGAGCTATTTATAAGACTGTTAAACAGGAAATTTCCCAAAAATTAATTAACCTTTGAAAAGATTAAATTATAATTCAGTTATATTTTTTTAAAATCATGATTTCAGAATTTTGTTAAAGAAAATATATGGCTCTAAATTTAGTTTATATCTATATTTATATATAGAGCACACGAAACAAATCACTATTAACAGACTTTTGGGTCTCACTGTTTGTTAATTTGTTTATTTTAAATATTATTTATTATTTCTAATGTTGTAGATGATTATTTGATGAGATTATGAAAAAACAAAATGTATTAAATTATATTAATATTGCTATTTTTTATTTATTTATTTATTTATTTTTTGCTTTGGTGTGTTAAAAAAGTTAGGTTATTTCTTTAAATAAGATTACAAATAGTTATTTCTGCACAAATATTCTTTGAAATTACAAATAGCGACAATAGTAAAAAGTGATAAATTACCACATACAGTGAATCACATCTCATATAATAAAGAAAAAAAAAGAATATTAAAGCAATATCCATTTAAAAAATGGCTATTGCTATAGAACCTTAAAAATACAAAGAAAATCTCTTCCAGGAGACTTCTGCCCAGATAAATTTACTCAAAAATGATGCAAGAGGCATAAGTCCTGACCCGGATAATGCGAGCGAAGTAATAATTATATGCTTTAATTTGATTTAGATAACGCGTATTTTGGCAAACTTCTGAATATACCAAAACATTCAGAAGTTTTTAATGGCAAAATGTTTTTATCTTTCCATTATTATTGTTGTTTCGAGTGCCGTTCTTACTTCACCGGAAATTAAGTAATAGTGATATTCTGCACCATTGAACTCCAAGAAGATATAATTCCCAAAATTATTTATGAGTGTTTTAATGTTTTGACCTCTTTCTATTATATTTGTTATTGAATATCTTGTTAATGAATGACTTGTTTTTTACTCTTTGAATTCGCATATTCTACTTAAAATAAATATCATGCATTATAGCGCATAGATTTTTCTAATGAATGGTTCATTTCAGCCATGGAAAGCGACAAACTATACTTAATTTATTTATTGAGTTTCTGGCCATTCTAAATGGAAAACTAACTGAATTAAAAAAAGTATTGTAAATATTATTTTATGTACATGTTTAAAATATGATATTCGAAATTGTCATTATGGTTATTTATATAATGTAGATGTTATAATGATATATAAATTAATGCATCTGAGCTGGATATAAAATATCTAAGCTCCATTAAACCTTATTAACACTGCAATGTTTTTGTATTAATAAACTCTAAACATAAAAATTATTTATACTAATCAGAAGATAAATTTTCTCAACAAATTTAGAAATTNTGAGTAAGAGATAACTTCAAATTCATCTATCTGACAGTGTATATGAAAGCTTTGTGAATAAAGTTGGTGATTTTCATGAACATTTAGTATTAAATGTTTTATAAAAAACATTAAACAAATATTCATATTTTTCCTTGCACGTGTTAATTTTCAATCATTCTTTTATAGAATAATTCTAGAAGTAAGCAAATTGATGCTATGACAAATCCAATCGAAAACAATATCATTGAACTAATAATGTCAGCCAATTGTAATGCTTGGAATTCTGAATTCTTCAGCAGCTTTGCTGTTTCTGCATAATCTTTTTTCTCAATAATTCCAGCTTTAAATAAACGTATTACGCTACAAAGAAATATATTTTTAATTATTTATTTCGTCATAGAAAACGTCAAACAGGTAAAGAAAAGGTTATCTTACATTTTACTTAATTTCTTCTTAAACGGAAATTTTTTTCTTACAGCGTAAGACTGGACAAATGTGACGAGAACATCTGCTGAAATTCTATAAACGTTTGGTTCTTTTTGTATTAGTTTATTTGCAGCATATTCACTCGTTATCACAGCAAAACGTTCTTTCTTAACTTTTTCTCTTGCAATCGACAAAGACAAGAAATGGTTGTGATGTAGTATGTGATGTTTAAAAATTTTATTCCTTCTCTTGTTGGAATTCTTTAAATAATATGCAGGAAACAAAACTTGTTATACTAGGTGTCCATTGTTAAAGTTTCTCTATTCAGTGCATTCTGTATCGGTAGCCAATAACGAAATTAACCGAAATAGATTTTGTCACAAATGATAAAAAGTGTTTTGCAAAAAATCTGAAGTCGAAAATATTCCGGATGCTTTACAGGAAAGTATACATGAAGTCGCTGAAAACAATAACATTTACGGCACTGCAAACAAAATTTTAATACCTGAATAATAAGGCACATCCTGAGCAACATTTTTTTTTCATCCATAAACAAAGAATGCAGAAGGCATGTTTGTCGCTGAAAGAATAAATATGTTTTCGTTGCGTTATTTCTGTTCTGTTTCCTGTGGTTACCTGTAAAGCACATTTTAGAAGAAGTTTTTCAACTAAATTTTTGTGTTGAATTTTTTTTTCTATTATTTACATAATCCGTATACAAAGAGTTGTGGCAATAGCTTATTATTTACAGATACAGAGTGCTTTGAATAGAGAAATTTGAAATATGGCCTGTCCTTACTTACCTTAATGTAACTCCATATAGCGTTTCTTCCTACAGTACCACAAGAATATTCACCATTTTTCACAGCAGTGGCTAGTTCGTCAAAAGTTCTTGGAACTGATTCGGTTAAAGGATACGACATGAAAGACATTAAAGTTCCACTGTAACTACTCATTAACACTACAACCGATAGCAACCATATTAACAGGAGCAATCTGGATTTAAATCTTTTTAGGTTATTCAGGTTAATTCCTAAGTATAAATATTAATCTTATAAAGCAATTGTTACAAGTTGATAGTAATAAAAAATAATGATAATAATAAGTACAGAGCCCAAACAGTTTAGAGTTGAAAGTCTAAATTTGGTAGGCAATTAGGGTATATCACGAAAATGTACAATAAAGAAAAATTTTTCGAAATTTCTCTGTTGGAAAAAAGAAAATAATTAAATCTTATTCTAAAAAACTCAGCTATTGCTGTACTATTCTAGAAGCGGTTTTTTACGTTTTTGACTGCCTTTAATTGAATATGCCATAAGATTGCACATTGAAAAGAGATTTTTGGAAATTCTCCTGTATAAAGGTGGAAAAGGGTTAAAGAACTCATTACCCCAAAGAACTCTGCTTCAACTGTACTATTTTAGATGTCATTTTCGGCATTTCAGCGGGAAATCGAACATGTTTTTGAATCTTTCAATATACTTTTACAACCTTCTAAAAATTATCAACGATATTTAGTGCTCCATCGTATTCAAAGTTGACACGGCAAGCACATGCGCATATGTTCGCTGTATTCAAACTCTTCGTCTTAATGTTCAATTTTATGTTCGAATTTATATTTATAAATGATTTTCAAGAATCCAGCTAATTATTGAAATTAAGTAAATTTGAAGAAGTATTTAGAAAAAGTTCGTTATTCATGACCTAGTAGTACTGCATATTGATTAGTGTTTGCAGTGACTTAATTATCGTTATTCCAGTCAGCAGATATGTGAAAATTCTATAATTAATAATTAGTCTCGGAAGAAAGGGGTCTAATTCTTGCACCCGTTGAAAACTGGTAAAATCGGTTATAATCTACTAAAGTTTGCTACCAATATTTTTTGTCTAAGAAAGTTCAGGCTCATCTACTATGTATTTCTATCAGTTTTTTAACAGCTTCTTGTCCAATTTTTTATAAAAATTTTTAATTAAACATAAAAAAATACTTAAATCTAAAAATATACGAAATAAATGCGTTAATTTTGCTTTAAAAGCTTCATCATTTAGTTTCCTTTGTCTGGCCTTTCTGTGAAATTTAACACCTGAGTCATTGCTTACACATCTGGATGGCCTTGAACACAGCTAGAATCAAATTTCCCGGGACATTCTCATAGATTTCTCGGAAGAACAAGGGTTTAAAGTAGGATGACTATTTACTACACCTATATTTTTAAATATTTTTAAAAAAATTATAATTAATATAACTTTTTCAGATTAATGAAAATGTCGTGGAATCAACTGTTTCTGTAATTTACAAACGAAAACTTGAGGAAAATCTTGACTGATGGATTATTTCTTGTAAATTATTATTGTTTTCATTTTTCGAGAATGCAATCTCTGTATACAAACATAGTACATGATACTGCGATGTTTCTTTTCGACTTTTTTATCCACCAGACTTGTGAAGACACCGTGAAATAAAAAAATCGGTCTTTACTTTTTTCATTTCGGTCACGCGGATTTTCTGCAGTTTTTATTTTAAAACAACCAAAAAACTCTTGATCCATCTTGAAATTAAATTTAAAAATTTAATTAGATATTTAAAATAATAACGTAATTACATATAAGTAGCAATAAAAATATAATTTGATGAAATTCAGAACGTCGATTATGACGATAATTTTCTTTTATTATATAGTATTATTTCAGTAACTGAAATCAATACGTTATACAAAGTAATAAATGAATGCCTACTTCTATAATAATTAAATATCAATAAGTATCGAGAATAACTCATCTTTGCAGCTCGATTAGATAAACAGTTATTGTTAGCATTTATAGTAACGATATATCGTGACTATGGATGATTCTAAAGCAATTACACTAATAACGTTTATTAGTATTTTCGATTTAGAAAGAAAGATATTATAACAATAACTATTTATCTGAACGAGCAGCAAACACCAGTTATTTTCGATACTTATTGATATATAATTATTATAGAAGAAGGTATTTATTTTCTTCTTTGTAAAAAATATTGATTATAGTTACTGAAATAATACCATATAATAAAAAAAATTATCGTTAAAGAAGAAAAACTCTAATCAAAAAGATACCTCTACATTAAATTTCAACATCTTACGTATATTAACATAATATAAAATAAGTATATGTTACTTGTTAAACAAAATTTCTAAAAAGAAGGAAAGCATACACTAGGATTTGCGAAAAAAAATTAATGAAAAATTTATTTATTATTTGCATATACAATTCTTATATAAATATAGCTTTTTTGCTATTTATTAATAACATAAAAAAATTTTTTAAAGTAATTCTTGTTATAGATTTAACTACAACATTTAATGACACTGAAAAAAAATCATGTAACTCTTTTCTAGAAATGTTTAAATTTAGCGTTGTTGACTTTTTGTGTCTAGATTAATTATAACAATTGCAGTAATATAAATGTATATACAGTATACCCCTTTATAAATAAGTTCATAAAATTCGATTTTTTATATAACGGCTAAAAATTGCGACAGTATTCGTATAAACACGCTAAAAGAAACTCGTATAATTCGGTAAAACATCTTCGCTGACTCCTGTCGCAACATGATTGGTCGAATTTAGACCAATAGCGAAAATTGCACAAACCGTTGAGTTTAAACGATCAGCAGACCTATTATAACCATTTATTATTTAATGTCCATAAAAATTATAGGTATATTAATGATGTCTCCAAAGTTCAGCGAATTTTTCGCAGAAAAATAATTTATCAGGGAACAAGCACGCCCCCGTTCGATGCACCGCTCCACGACGAAAATAAAGCTTAAGCAATGGCGTAGTCGAACTATGCACAATTAATAAATAATTTTACAATTTTTTGTTTATAGCATAGCTTATATGGATTATTCCCAAAAAATGATAAGTATTTTGAAAATGTTGAGTTAAATTAGTGTAAAATCGATTAATTTTATCAAAGAAAACATTTTAAACAGCCGTAGTCTGTAAACTGTACACGTGCCGAGCTGTGATTGGCTCATCTATTTAAGGACTGGTAAAACATGAATTTCATAAAGAACGGAACGTATCTACCGTGTTATAGGGGGGTTCACTGTAAATCTTATGAAATTTAGTATTTTTTTTTTATTTCTATTTGAAATTTTGAAAATTTTTCACAATGCGAAATTTTAGAATTAATTACTACAAATATATGAATATTCGTTTAAATATAGAAATATTTGAAAAAATGAAGAGCATTGAACACTTAAAATAAACTTTCTCTAACAATACATATCATTTTAACCCAGTAAGTTTATAACTGACTTCAAATTTAAACTTTCGTAAATATTTTTATTGAAAAGAATAAATGTTTATTGCAAAATTTTATAGAATAATACCAAGTCAACGCAGTAAATTTTCAAAAACATTTTGTTTTTCTGTTAGATTTAATAGAAAATTCAAATCCTAAATTACAAAACAAATGTTTGGATAGCGATTAATAGCAATACAGTACGTAATAAAAATTGGATTTTATTTTTGTTTTCATTAGAATAACTTGTTAACTAGAGTATGGTAATCAATAACAGTAGTGACATACCTATTAAGCTTCTGAGGTTGGCATCATGGTAATTATATCCCTTTACATTTTTATTTCTCGGTTTACAGCGAGGTACGAATGACTGAAATTGTTCCAACAAAGAAGTTTATCATTCGTGTGATTAATTAATAATTTTTATTATTATTGTAATATAAACATTGTTAGTTTTAAACGCCAAATATAAATTTTTATTTAGCCAGACTTTCGGTTTAATTTAATTGTTGTTTTATTATTGTGTTGTTAAAATTCTTAATAATTATGCAATCTTAATATGTAAAATTACTTGTCTTGACTGACAGACTGAGTGATTAACCGACTGATTGACTGACTGAGTCACTTATTCATTATCTTTCAGAGCAAACGGCTGAACTTAACACCTTAACTTCCTAGCAATTTTTGATATTAATGTAATTAAACATAAAAAATACTTAAAACTAAAAAAAACAAAAGAGAAGCATTAGTTTTGAAGAACAAGCTTCAAACTTTATTTTCCTTTGTCTCGCCTTTCTGCGAAATCTGACACCAATGAGTCATTGTTTATGCAGCTCGATGACCTTGAACACAGCTGGAGTCGGATTTCCTGAAACATTCTCGTAGAAGTCTCGATAGGACAAAGGTTTAAAGTAGGGTGAGTTCTAGCTGGCCGTATATTTTTAAATATTTTTAAAAAATTCAAATTTTAATTACAATTTTCAACCCTCTAATTAATTTAATTTATATAAAATAAAATATATTAATTTAAAAAATTTAAAAACTATTGCAGATGGTTTCTGATATCAGAAAGCAGCTTTAAATAACTTTACCAAAGGAAAATCCGTGCGCTACAAATTAGGAACCGTGAAAAAAATTTGATAAAAAAATCACATTAAAATACAATTAAGCTTTAATCGAGCCTTATCAAAGGCTCATTAAAATCGCAATAAAATTTTTTTGCGCGGGAAAAATTTTTGAAAAAATTTTGAGACAAAAAACATCCCAAAAATTCAATAAAAACAAAAATTTGTTTTGGGGGCCGAAAGGACTGAGTTTTATGTAAGGCTATGTAACATGTCCGAGTTAACTCGGGCGAAGAACCATGAGGATCCACACTAACAGGGTTTTTCGAAATTCTCCCAGGGGGAGAGGGAAAGGATTAAGGCTTAACGAGAAGAACGGCTTCTACTGTACTATTATAGATGCGATTTTTTGTTTTGTACTAAGATTAGTCTTTATTGAGTACTTAGGTGTATTAAATTTATAACATTTCAGACATTGCTATAAATATTTTTATATATCTCGATTTTTTAACCGAATGTTCGAACCGTTTTATATTCGAATTTGTTATTGCATATTGATTCGATTATAAAATAATTGTAAACGTTCCAGAAAATTTATGAAATTGAAAATAGTTCGTTCCATTTTCAGCAATTTATATTATTCTCAGCAGTAGGTGATATATAACAATTACTATGGTTATTGAATTAAATATAAGTGAAGTTTGCTTGCAAAACCACCATTGGAGAAGTCAAGGGTAACAGCTACTTACATATAAAAATAGAACTAAATTAATATTTTAAATAATTCTACTTATAAGGGGCTGTTGATATGTAATGTCCAAACTGGAAGGTATGTTAAGGAAAGGGATTTACATAAGTCGGGAAAAATCGTACAATATGATGGTGAGCAGTTTATCCTCAGTGAACATCCGTTTATTTTATTAAATTATATACAGGTAATACACTTTATTAAATGTTTTAAATTACTTGTTTTTTTTCGTTTTTACTTATAATGTTTACTACTTAAAAGGTTATAAAGGTTTTAAAAAAAGTTGAATTTTTTAAGTCTGAGGGAAGAAAGGGAAATTGAAAGTAAAAATTTTTTGTAAATGCGGAATTAATTTATTAACAACTGCAAATAATGGATTAGAAGTTAGCTTTACTTTAAACAAAAGTAAAAGAATTTAATGCATTGATGAAATCTTGTTATATTTACCGGTAAACAATCTTTAGTTTTCTGTTCACGCACAGTACAATGTAAAGAAAAAATTTGATTTCTTTTTGAAATTAAACAAAATTCAACAAAAGTAATTAGTATTATACCAATTAGTAGCGCAATATTTTAAAAAAAGTATAATGAAAGTACAGAAATGAGAAAGGCTTTAACAGTTAAACATATGTCTGAAGTTATACACATCGCGAACATCTTCTGCAGTGGCGAAAAATGAAGACAGTGTAAATAAAACAGTTTTCCTTACTGCGAACAAACTAACTAACAGTGCAATCAAGCGGCTTTGCAGATGTAGAGAATTCAGATGTAGACAATTTATTTGCAAACGAGGCTAGCATAACGGCTACAGAAACTGCTGAATGTCCTGCATTAGTTTTTCCGTAAGCCCTGTGTATGAAATCTGCATATAAGATACGAGTCTTTCAAAAATTAGCCTGTCATATTACGTGCAACGTTTTGTTTAGTTTGTTTGTACAAATGAAACAAATAAATTTTAAAAAGAACAAACAGAAAGGCAAGAATGCAGTAGCAATACATTGAGGAATCAAGCGGCAAGTTGCTTTACTTTGTCAGAAACATTTAAAACTGCGTGTATGGCAACATCTGTTATGGTATTTTATTATAAAAATCTTTTCATATTATTTACTATTTTATAATCTTAAAAATCGTTATTTTGAAGGCAGGAATTACTTTTGTTTTAAAAAATAATAAACGGTAATAACGACTAAATTCATTAATATGTTCTACTCTAATCTAGATATGAAACATGACCTTCTTTACCCAATCGAGATTCAACTTTAAAAATATAATAGCATCCATCCCTATAAAATACAAACTTCCCGGCAAAATTTCAGAAATTTTCCACAAAAAGCATGAGTTATTAAGCTTTAAAAAAGGTGAAAAAATCGTGCTCTCATCCACTCACTAACATCCATACATATAGAAATTATACCCAATTTTTTTTAATTTTGGCTATTTCAAGACTTCCTAAATTCAACAATTTTTAAATCTGAATAGAATAATTATTTGATAAATCGCCATACTTTTCCTCTGTTATATACAACAAAGCAAAGAAATTATGAGATTATGAATAAAATTAATAAATGGAATATAACTTATCGAATGCTTTATAAAGCATTTCATAGAAAAGTATAGATACTACAAATGAACATTTTAATAAAAGTTTAAATACAAAAACAAATGTAAACAAATGTAAATTAAAATACTTGATTGAATAAGAGAATAACTTCAAAATCGTGTAACTGACAGTGTATATGAAAGCTGTGTGAATAAAGTTAGTAATTTTCATGAATATTTAGTATTAAATGTTTTATGAAAAACATTAAACAAATATTCATATTTTTGCTTGCAGGTGTTAATTTTCAATTATTCTTATAAAGAATAATTCTACAAGTAAGCACATTAAAGCTATAATAATTCCAATCGAAAGCAATATCATTGGGCTAATAATGTCAGCCAATTGTAATGCTTGGAATTCTGAATACTTCAGCAGCTTTGATGTTTCTGCATAATCTTTTTTCTCTATAATTCCAGCTTCAAATAAACGTATTACGCTATAAAAGAAGTATATTTTTAATTATTTATTTCCTCATAGAAAACATCATACAGGTTAACAAAAGGTTAGCTTACGTTTTACTTAATTTCTTCTTAAACGGAAATCCCTTTCTTACAGCATATGATTGAACAAAAGTTACGAGAACTTCAGCAGAAATTATATATCGGTGTGGTTCTTTTTGTATTAGTTTATTTGCAGCATATTCACTCGTTATCAAAGCAAAACGTTCTTTTTTAACTTTATCCCTTGCTGTCCACAAAGAGAAGAAATGATTGTGACGTAAAATGTGATCTTTAAAAATTTTATCTCTTCTCTTCTTGGAATTCTTTAAACAATATGCAGGAAACAAAATTATAAAATATTTTACAAGTAGTAAATGCAAAACTTGTTATACTAGGTGTCCATTGTTAAAGTTTCCCTATTCAGTGCACTCTGTATCGGTAGTCAATAACGAAAACCTCAGAAATAGATTTTGCAACAAACGATAAAAAGTGTTTTGCAAAAAATATCAAGTCGAAAATTTTCTGGGCACTTTACAGGAAAGTTTACTGCTCGAAACACAGTAAATACCAACGAACGTTAAGTTACATTTTAATGTTATTTTAAATATTACAAATGGAGTCGCTGAAAACAATAACATTAATAACACTGCAAACAAAATTTTATATTTGAATAATAAGGCACATCTTGAGAAACATTCCTTTTATCAGTAAACATACTATGCAGAAGACTTGTTTCTCGCTGGAAGAATAAATACATTTTCTTTGTGTTATTGCTGTTCTGTTTCCTGTGATTGCCTGTAAAGCATGTAAAGAACATTTTGGAAGAGGTTTTTGAACTAAATTTTGTGGTGAAATTTTTTTTTCCATTTTTTACATAATCCGTATACAAAGTGTTGTGCTAACTGCTTATTATTTACAGATACAGATTGCTTTGAATAGACAAACTTCCAATATCGCCAGTCTGTACTTACCATAACACTACTCCATACAGATGCTTTTCCTATCATACAACAAGAGTATTCACCATTTTTGACAGCAACGGCTAGTTCGTCAAAAGTTTTTGGTACAGTTTCGGTTAAAGGATACGACATGAAAGACATTAAAGTTCCACTGTAACTACTCATTAACACTACAACTGATAGCAACCATATTGACACGAGCAATCTGGATTTGAATTTTCTTAATTTATCCAGGTTAATTCCTAAGTATAAATATTAATCTTATAATGTAATCGTGATGGGTTAATAGTAATAAAAAATAATGATAATAATAAGCACAGAGCCTAAACAGTTTGGAGTTGAACGTTTAAATTTAGTACGCAATTAGGGTATATCGCGAAAATGTACAATAAAGAGAAATTTTTTGAAATTTTCCCGTTCAAAACAGGGAACTAAATCTTATCCTAAAAACACTCAGCTATTGCTGTACTATGTTAGAAGCAGTTCTTTTACATTTTTGATGGCTTTATTAGAATATGCCATAAGATTGCACATTAAAAAGAGATTTTTGGAAATTTTTCTTAATAAGAGTGGAAAAGGGTTAAAGAACTTGTTACCCCAAAGAACTCTGCTTAAACTGTACTATTTTAGATGTCATTTTCTGCATTTTAGCGGGAAATCAAACATATTTTTAGATTCTTGAATATACTTTTACACTCTTTTTAAAATTCTCAACGATATTCAAAGTTGACACGAAAAGCGCATGCGCATATGTTCGCTGTATTCGAATTCTTCTTCTTAATGTTCAAGTTTATGTTCGAATTTATATTTATAACTGTTTTTCGAGAACAGAGCTAATTTTTGGAATTAAGTAAATTTGAAGAACAATTTTGAAAAAGTCCGTCATACATGATCTAGTGGTTCTACCTACTGATTATTGTTTGCACTGTTTCTTCGTTATCCCAGACAGCAGATATCTGAAAATTTTATAATTAATAATTAGTGTCGGAAAAAAGGGGTCTAATTTTTGCGGCCGTTGAAAACAGGTAAGATCGGTTTTAATGTACTAAACTTTGCTACCATTATTTTTTGCCTAAGAAAGTCCAGGCTCATCTGCTGTGTATTTCTATCAGTTTTTTAAACAAAAGACTGTTTACCTTGGTAAACAAAAGTGCAAAATAAATTCCAGTACAAACGGCTTCGTGGCCAGAATATTCCTACTTCGTCAGCCATGAAATCATGTTCAATCACTTTATGCAGTACTAATCCAAATATAAATACCGTTGAGACAATCGCGATCCACACCTGCAAAGAGAATAGTTCACGTGAGAATTAATCTATATAAATATTTATTTTTAAGAGTAGAGTCGCTAACTTTTCAAGCTACAAATTTCCGAAAAAAAAATCATTTTTCGATTTCTGTCTTGTGTGTACTAAGGAAACCTTTATCAGGTTCATCGTGCGTTTGGCCAAGTTTACAACGCATTCTTGAAAAACAACAACTGAAACATTGTTTCGGACTACCCCGAAAATTTACTAGAATTTTTCGACTCGCGAGCATTTCGATCTCTCAGTGAGATCGAAATGCCCGCGAGATCGAAAAATTTATAATACCATTTCGATCTCTCAGTGAGATCAACTCGCGAGCATTTCGATCTCTCAGTGAGATCGAAATGCTCGCGAGTCGAAAAATTTGATAATACCATTCTGGTCAACCGTAGTGTATATTTGCAACTCTACGTAAATCTTAAATACTTACATCTAAACCGAAAGGTTTTATTATGGAAATCCAATTTGGAATATTTTCTGGAGCTTTGATGGCAAACACTACCGGTTGAAACGCTAATGGAGAAGTAAATTCCACTGCTGCAAAACGGAAAGGGTCGAGGAATAAACCATTGAAGGCCATATCGGCGTCCTAAATTTAAAACAAAAACAATTATTACTATTGTGTCGTAGGAAAAACGTACGCAACAGGTATAAAAATATACGAGATAAAACACATGTTTTAACAAGATTTATTGTATAATAACTATTTAAAGCAGCGCTGTTCAACTGGCGGCCCGCGGGCCGTATACGGCCTGCTAAATAATTTTTGCTTGCGAGTACATTTTGCTATGAATAAATTTATTATACTAAATTATTATTATTAATATTAAAATTATTTTACTACCGTGTTTCCCCGAAAATAAGACAGTGTCTTATATTAATTTTTGCTCTGAAAAATGCGCTAAGTCTTATTTTAAAGGAATGTCTTATTTTTTCCAGGAAGAAGAATTCACATTTATTATTGACCAAAAAAATTCTCAAGTCGAACGTAGACGAGAGTGACGTATATCCGGTGTGTCGAACTGTCGCCTTTTTATAGCGTCAACATCGAACTCGCTGACCAATTAGTGCTTACTGAACCGTAGCACTATGCAAATGTCATGTGGTTTATCAACCTTCTTGGCCCCCGAAAGGTTTGGTGAAGAAAATATGGCCCGCGGGCTATGATTAGTTGGACAACGCTGATTTAAAGGTATTATTTACAGGAATTAATGCATGTGTTACAACCAGTGCACAAGTGGATAAATTCACTAAGCACTTAATACATTATTTCGAGTTCCTGCCTTACCAACATGTTGAACAACAATAAGTTTTTCGGGTCTTTTCTGCGTGTCTGGCACAGTGGCATAGCTAGAAATATCGGGGCCTTTGGCAAGCATGGTCGGTGGGTCTCTCTTCTTGTTAATTATAAAAAAACCAAAGAAATTTTTAATTCTGAAAAATACATTTAATAACAGGAGACATAAAATAATGATTTAAAAAATGATCATTTTAATTACAACCCCGAAATACGTGCCGCAAGGCGTAAAAATTTTGTTCGTTTTATCCATGATCTGATATATAAAGATCGGTTATATGAATTAAGCACCAATTAAAACCACTAATTTTTTTGGCTTTGATATTGGCAACTCGACATATTACTTGTTTTACATAAATTTTTGCAGCTTCCTTGCGCTTAATTGCTAATAAGGCAAGTTTGTGTCATTTACTTTGGCTTATAGTATTTCTTTTATAATTTTTAATTATTTGCAATTTACTATATGACTTCTTGACAGTAGCTGTTGTCACTGGCAATACCAGAAACAACATTATTACAGTGTACACCTCAGAAAGTCGCTTTCCATGCAACAGTATTTTTTACAGGTGATTGTCAAAAGTCTTTAATAGAGTTTAAAAGTGTAAGGTCTTGTTTAAGTAAGTAAGAAAATTACTTGGATGTATTCGAATTTCAACAAGTTTGAAATGATTGCAGCATACTCCTTTGAAAAGCTATTGCACTTTTTTAATATTTTTATATCTGGGAATTTGAAAATTGTTTTTGGTTCTTAAAAATTAAAGTAATTCCTCACTGACGTCATTCCGACAAATCTTTGTGTAACTTGTGGGATAATTATGTCTAGAGTGTAGTAGAACACGATAATTTTAAACTAATGTTTTTTTTCGTGATTGCGATTATTACGTGCCAGCTCATAAAAATGAGTGTTAACGATTCGAATGTTTTTTAACTCGAACGAGCTATTTATTTCCTATTGTTCAGCAAGTTCGTGAGCTTCCAATTTTTTTTCATCGAAACAGTTTAAAAATTTTTTATTTGTTTGAAAAGTTTTTGCAAATATGTTGTAACCTCTATAAAAATGTGCGCATATTAAGAAGAGTGCGCATAATTTGAAGCAATTTCAATGCGTATTTAATTTCACACATTACTTTATGCGAAAAATCACAAGTACAAATTTTGACCATGCTTTTTTTAACTCTTATTGCTTTTTTCTTTTTTTTTATTTTTAAAATTTAAGGTTTATTTCAATAAAAGCTTTGAATATATCTACAAAACTTGTTTTGCGTGCAGTATGTGATTTCAATCTACTAGCCCAACATGTTGGGCTAGTAGATTAGATCTAATCTTTTTGAAATTATCTGTGATTCAGCGGTAAAGTTTGATACAATATCCCAACTTTACTCAATTTTTCCAAAGTGTTCGTAAACACTCTCAAGAGTATTGTAAAAAATCGTGTTTACGTTTGAAACATCACTAATTTTTTAGCAAACTTATCTAATTGAAGCCCAACAAAATAGGCTACACAATCGAACACAATAGCATCCTCCTTTAGTCTCTTTCTTCCACTTGAGTTTCAACGTGCACGTTTATGCTTATTCCCCGAAAATAATTTTGACGCAATAGAATAAAAACGGAATATACAAATTTTAAAAATATACTTTATATTAACTATAAGCTATATAGTTACAAACTTTTACTTTAACTAATACTCTTCACTAGAGTATAATATCGTATTTTTCTTCGTATAACGACTGGTTATGTATATTTAATACAATTTGACAGGAGTATATTTCATGCGATCGGGTGGGTACAGAGCGTACATATGCTGCAGATGACGATACAAAGATGTTGTTACTTGTAATTCTTTTTTGTCACAGTGCCACGAGTTACTAGCATGAAAATACAGTTATCATAAACCTTACATCAGTAATAATACATTATAGATTATTGTAATACATAATTGTAATCAGTATATTTTTACATTTATACATATATACAAACATTCACAAATCTACATGTCTATAATTTCAATTTCCCCTACCTTATTTACTATTTTTCCAATTAATCCAGTCCACGAGCCGTTTTCAGTCAGATATCCAAATACTTTAGGTGTTGGTTTTACAAGAGAATAACTACGTAAATTAAATTAATTAATACTCCGTGTTTATTCATTAAATTAATATTTCGTAAATGTAGTTATATTATTTACCTGAATTTTAATTTTTGTTGAATAGCTTTAAAGACGTGAAAGTAAATTCCGTCTGTGATCTTTGTTTCCGTTTTGTCCAGTGTCATAAAAATTGGTATCTGCAATGTGTAAACCACGTCGTAGAAACATTAAAATCTGTTGTTAGAAAAAAGTCAACTTACCTGTAAACCAACAATTTTCCATGCGTATAAATTATTTTTTGCTCCTACGAAGAATTTTATAAAAATTAAAATTTTTTGTAAACAATGCCTTATACACATAAATATAATACTAAGAATATCGGCATTGAATACATTAAAGATAAATAATCTATTCGTTAGTGTGAGCGACTAGTTTCTTTATTATGCAGTCTGTTCACTGAAACATTCAAGGACATGATCACGCATTCCTCACATTAAAGTGTGAATTATTGTACTGTATGAAAATTAATATCAAAACGTTTCGACGACGAAGCTTACCTTTAGCAAAGAAAAAATCTTTGTTATTAGGATTATTTCATAATAAACACATAAAACTAAAACGAAAATACGGTGCCCAACCTTTTTGGAAAAAGCAACAGGATAAAAATCTATATTAAAATTTGTGAATAAATACTAATAGTTTGAAAAAGGAACAAAAATCGTTTTATGTATACAGTAGATGAAAGATATGTGAAGTCATTTCTCGTGCTAAAGCACTTGTACAGTATTCAAAAACTCGCCATAAATATCAAGCACTATCAGATGTTTGCGAAAGCCAGAAATTCGCTCTAGCCAGCGAGATTACTTCCTTTTCACTTTTTCCTTTGCAAAATCTATGTTGCTGTAAACCTCTCGCTCTCAGGTAGATTCGCATCTGCATAGCGAAACCCAAACTTTAACGTACTGGATCAAGATATGGAGAGTCTGGACTGGAAAGAAATCTTAAAGTGGACGTTAGAAAAAATTGTCTGGAAATTCAACCTGCACTTTGAACGAGAATGGTAGAACCGTCTTGTTCAAATTACTAAAGGTTTCTTGCATCGAGTTCTATATTTTCAAATAAACCTATAGATAAAGAAAGTTGAATTTGCGTACTGTACATATCTTTAACGTCTCAGAAAACATTTTCTGAACTGATAAAATAGAACAGAACTTAAGTAAAATAATTGTTTTAATTAGAAATAACTTCAAACTACTTAATTTCTTTTTATGCCTTAAAGAATGTGTGTAATTTTGAGCGCAGAAATTAATTGCATTTGTTTATTTGTGTTATATTATTTTCTTTTGTTGCTGAACTAAAACGCTTAACTTATCTTAATTCTTAAATAATAAATTTTTAAACTATTATTGTTTAAATGTCTTATAAAAACTTTATATTTTTCCAATCCTTTGTGCTTCGAAACTACTTTTAGGTTCTATAAATTTTCTGTATTGGGGCCGGCAAGCCTTTGGCTTCGAACAAAAAGTTATCTGGTAGATATCATTTGATTTCAATTTATAGTCGGTTTTTTTCAAATAACTTTTTAATCACCCTATCGTCGTTTTCTAATCAGCTTCATTAAAATTATTTGACTTTATACATATCTTTTTAATTTTTGTAAACATCGTTATTCGAAGTTTACAATTTTTCAAACGTAAACGTCTTTCAAGCTAAGTATGCTTTAAAAAATTCGCTATGCCTGCTCTATATCTCATCATAAATAATTGAATTTTCTCCTAAAACACCACCCAAGAACATAAAAAATTTTAATCAGAAAACTCAATATGAAAAATATAAATTTAATTCTATAAGATTGCATATTTAATACTTTGTAAATCTGAGTCTGCATAACATTAGAACCGTACACACTCGTAACTTCTTAACTACGTTCATCAAAAATTGATTTAAAGGTTTTTTTCTTAATATAATATATTATTTGCTACATAGTATTTTTTGGAATGCAAAATGAAAGTTATGATATTAAGGAAGTACACTTAAAGGTTTATCGTCTCTTCAGTAAATTTAATAATATATAAAGAAAATGAATTTGTACGAAATAAAATATTCCACGTACCTTTTTCAGAAGAAATATGATTGAAACACCCAAAAACTAAGACGAAGGACAAAAGTACTTTCATTTTCGGCTTATCTCGGAATAATCAGGAGTTTCTCTGCTTGGCATGTAAATGCTATGTATTTTTTACCACGCATTGTTTATAGCCACTGTCGTTATGGAGATGAAACACAATTTTAAACTCGTGTACTTTACTCGCAGAACGAACGGTCTTTATCCACGCACGAAATAGACGACGTTTTAAAATCGATCAAATAAATTTGTTTAAAAAAATCAAAAACAGAATTTATTTTTTCAAGTTCATACTTTCAAGTGAAAACAGAAAGTTTCAAGCCTCTCGATTCATACATAATAATTTATACTATTTAACAATTTTTTCTATTTGTGAAGTAAAATCAGTTTGTATTATTTTATGCCTTTATCTACCGCCGGTAACCGTGATTTCAATGAAATTTATTGATAAACATATATATCTTTTCATAAAATTTCATAAAATTTTTAAATTAAAATTACAAATTTATTTGACTGGATTTATTTGATAAAAATTATATTTGATTATGCTCTTTATGGCAATAAATAACGATTAAATCAAGTATTCATTCTTAAACAGATTGTGCCTATTTATTAATATTTATTCTCATATTCTGATCGTAAAATATGTTATGGTGATGAAGATATATTCTTTTATATGTCTCGGTGTAACATTGTAAAATTTTTATATTCAATATTAAATTTCACTTCTTAATTCCTTCTTAATTAATGCACATTTTTTCTGTTTATCGTTTGTTATTCTATAGATTGATGAACTTAGCTGTTTGTTGTCATTGCTTTCTGTATCTCTGAAGCATTTTTGAATTTTGTTCATTTCCCTAGAACACATACAAGAAATAATAATGTGAACATATCTGTAAAAACACGTGTTTCCCTTGTCACTGAACAGCTCATGCGCCTTTTAACTATAAAACTTTTATTACATTTTACTACATTTTTTCTTTAATTTAAAACGTTTGCTCAATATCTTATATCGTTTCTTATATTTTATAATATGTCATATAAAAACAAATAAAAATGTAGGTAAAAAGTATGTGTCCGTAATTACCTGGTTATTAATACAACGTATTTTCAGATGAATAAAAATGTCATGGAATCAGCTGTTTCTGTACTTTACGAAGTAAAACTGAAGAAAATCTCTACTGATGGATTATTTCTTGTAAATTATTATTGTTTTCATTTCGAAAATGCAATCTCTGTATACAAACACACTACAAAATATTGCGATGTTTCTTTTGACCTTTTTATGCACCAGAGTTGTGAAGACACCATAAAATGAAAAAATCGGTCTTTATTTTTTCATTTCGGTCATGAGGATTTTTTGTAGTTTTTATTATAGAACAACCAAAAAAGTCATGAGCAATCTTAAGATTAAATTAAAAAATTCAATTAGATATTTAAAATAATAACATAATTACTTATAAGTAGCAATAAAATATATGATAAAATTTAGAACGTCGATTATGACGATAATTTTCTTTTATTATATGATATTATTTCAGTAACTGAAATCAATACGTTTTACACAAAAAAATATGAATGCCTACTTCTATAATAATTAAATATCAATAACTATCGCGAAAAACTGTTCTTTGCAGCTCGATTACATTAATAGTTATTGATATTTTTCTTTCTAAATCGAAAAATACCAATAAACGTTATTAGTGTAATTTCTTTATAATCATTCATAGTCACGATATATCGTGACTATAAATAATTCTAAAGCAATTTCGCTAATATCGTTTATTAGAATTTTTCGATTTAGAAAAAAAGACATTATAACGATAACTATTTATCTAGACGAGCAGAAAAGACGAGTTATTATCGGTACTTATTGATATTTAATTATTATAAAAGAAGGCATTCATTTTCTTCTCTGTGTAAAATATTGATTACAGTTATGAAATAAAACCATATAATAAAAGTATATTATCATCAAAGATGAAAAACTCTCATTGAAAAGACACCTGAAGCTTAAATTTCAAAATCTTACGTATTTTAACATAATGTTAAATGACTATATCTTAAACAAAATTTCGGAAAAAAAGTAAAACATACACTAGCATGTGTAAAAACATTAATAAAATATAAATTTATTATTTGCATATACAATTGTCATATAAATGAAGCATTTTTGCTATTCATTAATAATATAAGATATATTTTTTTAAATTTATCTTTAGCAATATAATCAATATACTGTATTTCTTAATTGCAGCATCGCTTTTATCTAGTGGATGTTTACAATATTTTAAGATCTTATTTTGTATATCATAATTTCCATCATACGATAATTTAAAACCATTACCCTTAGGACTAGGAGAACCTTCTTTTACTTCATTGTATTACAGTATTCATCAAAAGGAAACCATTTCATTTAATTACTTCAAAGTTTTAATGTTATCAAATGTTTTGTTGTACATATTCATAAATCCTTTTCTTTTTCCAACTGAAACGAAATAAAATTTATAGGAATTAGCAGGTGTTTCTCTCAATTGTCAAAACAATTCAACTTTCAGATTATCAACATTATTATAAGAGGGATAATTAGCAACATCGAAATGAATTATACAGTCGCCCATAGTTTGTATAACTTACTAAACAACCAGACTCTGTAGTATTAGTGTTTAATCCCTCAGCGAAAAAATCTGAATAATATATCGAATAATCTAATTCTCCTGCTTTAAAACAAACATTATAATCTTCTTTTTGATATTTATCATTATCAATTCTTAACCACCTTCTCATCATACCTAAGTTATCGAATGTCATATTATTTTGATTCTGATTGTTTTCATTTTCTTGATATTGCGGTATTACAAAAATATTTCTGATTTCATCTGTGGTTGTATTTACAATTATTGTACAGCTGCAATCATTTTGAACGTTACTTTTATTTAATTTGACAAAATAACAATTAATGTTTATATATCCGATGAGGGTTTCAGAGATACACTATTAAAATGAACTTGTGGTTCTGGGTATAGCTCAATATTTGGTTACCGAAGAGAAATATCAAATATTATAACATTATAATTTGAATTGTTAACGTTGGTATAAATCGTATCGTTATTCGAATTTCTCCAGAACACAAATATAAACATCGATGTTTGATATTATTTTCGTAAAGTCGTTGAAAAATCCAAACATCTGTTTAATTAATATCCACAATTTGATCTTGTTACTGTTTTTGGTTAATATCCATCTTTCTGTAAATCCTTTGTTATAATTTGCATTTTTCTTTAATTCATCTAGAAAAGTATTCATTTTTGCTATATTTCAAAGAGCTTGATCATCAGGTCTATCAAATCTTAGAACTTGCTTGTCTGGTGATTCTGAGGTGTCAACGAAAAACAATATATTGGTTGCTTTGGAAGTAGAATAATCTTTTGTAAAGATTATAAGACCAATAATGTGATATACCAATGACGGAAATTTAATTTCTTCAATTAGTGTCATACCAGTGTGTAATTCTGCTCTTAAAAACAAGTTTCTTGTATTTACCAAGGTTACATTATCAGTTCCAATCTAAGAAACATCCTGCTTCGTAATTTTCAGTTCTGAGCACATATAACCACTTGAATATAAAATCATATCATTTACATCTTTAGTATTAAGTTCATCTTTCGCTGATTCTTTTTCATTGACGATAACTTTGTCTTCTCTATGCTGTTTGTACTGAAAACTTTCGATTTTTTTTGTTGTAATAATTTGGAAGTGTTAAATCCCAAACTTTTTCCACTTGTTAGTATAAAAATGTCTTTAATCCTGATTCATATAAACTTTGTTTAGTTATAATATTCTTTACTCTATTTTCCACAGTTTTTTACATAAAATACTCTCAAGTTTATTTTTTACAAACTGCTTCGTTTTTTCCTCAACAACCGATTTAGTTATTTGGAATAATTTCTTTCCGGCTGTCTTAATTTCATCAATAAATATATTTCCTCCATAATATTTTTTATTTCGAACTAACACTTTATGTTTATTCATTTATGTTAATTCATTTATTTAATCTAAATTTAAACGAAACACAACTATCTGCTTATCAAAATCAATCAAATTATCATCTTGATCAGTTATCCATATTACAATTTAATAAATATAGTGCTTTCTATTAATGTCCACAAATATGGAATTAATCTCTTCAATTATTATCAAACTTCCAGATGGATGAAACGGTGTAAATGAATAACAAATATCTCTGGTAAAATCGTTAAACTCTACTAGGATGATTACATCGTAATGAATATGAATATCATCGATTTATAAATATTTGCAATGTATTTTCCTTTCTGTTTTTCATCTTTGCACATCTTTGGTTCAAACTCTAATATTTAATGGACTTTACCTTTACTCAGATCAATTTTATATTCAGGTTCTAAACGAATTATAAATCTCGTTGTTGCAAAATGAATTCCGAACTTTACAGGAGGCTCGTTTAATTCAAAGAATTTTACTAAAACATTATTTAATTCTTGAAACGTGTAATTTCCGTTTTCTATCGTAATGTCATACCACTTTGTTTTATCAAAATATCTAAAGGTATTGTTATTAAAATCGTCATCGATATTATGCCATAAAACCCTCATAGAGGTTGCTTTCAAAGCTAATTTCGAATTATTTACATGGAAAAAATGCTTTAATTATTTACGTATGTCAACCCTATTATTCAACACCAATTGACATAAGAAGAAACTGTACTTATATGAGTTTATTCAAGATTCAAAACAGAGAAATTAAACAAATAATTAGAGAAATAGAAGGAGCATTTTCTATAAGTATATATAGTTATGCAACTCAAAAACCATACGATTTCTTTATTTTATAAACTAAAAGTATTTCAACAAGTGAAAAAAATCTTGTTTAACATAAGCCTTTTGACAGCCAGCTTACGTCAATGTAAAGTGAGCAATCGATGAAAGTTTTCGTCATTTTCTTCACCCAGCTGCACATATAACTTGGTATTTAACGCGATATTTCGAATTTTGTTTACTGCATTAATGACAAATTAAAAAGATTGATTCAGTCGGACACTCACATTCTTAGGAACTAAATATTATCGATAAATGTGACAGAGTATTGCAAACACCCCGGGTACACTTTGTTTTAAATGGCTTATAAATCCATGATAGCGCCCAAACATGGCCGGTGCTCCATCTGCTGACGTTGATATTATATTTGATAAAGGAATAGCTATTTCCATTAAATAATCTTTCAATACATTACATATTAATTTGCCTGAAACGTCTGTTATCCAAGTTCTCGCAAAAAGCAGATCTTTGTGGATTTCTTGGTCCATAACAAACCGAACATATGCCATTAATAATGCTTCATTACCAGGTAAAGTTGACTCGTCTAGTTGTGTAGAAAAATTGATCGTTTGCAGATAATTACAGAAAAAGCATTTAATATTATAACTCATTTCATCGATACGTCTTTGAACTGGGTTGTTGCTCAAAAAAATTTTTTGTTTATATCATGTGCATGTTTCTGTAGAACAGTTCTTAAAACCTTTACAATGGCTGCCAAAATTAATTGTTCCTAATAGTATGCGGATATCCAGATTTTGCTACAAGTATCGAGATATTCAAGATGCCTGCAAGCAATCATCGTTTGTTTATGACGTCGAAGCAAACGTACTACCGATCGTGGGTCTAGCGTAAAGTTTTTATTTAAGTACTAGCTGCAAGGATCCGTGTCGCTGGGTTTTTATTTGTATGTAATATAATTTATATATATATATATATAACTT
>NW_019386580.1:162233-201910 GCF_000671375.1 Centruroides sculpturatus | reverse complement strand
ACAGAAAAAATAGGTTCAACATCTTTTATTTGTCGAATTGGAATACGACTAAGAGCATCGGCGTTTTTATGAGAGTTTCCAGCCTTATGTATAACGTCAAAGTCGAATTCCTGAAGGAAAATAATCCAGCGAGATAACCTCGAATTTGTTGTGGAATCTTTGCAATCAAGTAGCCATCGAAGAGGTCGATGGTCAGTAATAATTGTAAATTTTCGTCCATATAAGTAAGGTTTAAAATATTTTACAGCCCACACTGTGGCTAAACACTCCTTTTCGGTCGTACTGTAATTTAGTTCCGGTTTTCTAAGTAGTCGACTTGCATAGGCAATCGGTTTCTCCTTGCCATTTTCTTCCTGTGACAATACAGCTCCGAGGGCAGAATTGGAGGCATCGGTAGCAAGGATAAAAGGTTTTGCAAAATCAGGAGACTTTAATAAGGGTGCTGAGGTCAGAATTTCCTTAAGTTTTTCGAAGCTTTCTTGTTGATTTGGTCCCCATTCAAATGGTACCTCCTTTTTGAGCAGGTCCGTTAGAGGTTTAGCGAGATGGGCATAAGCATCCACATGTCTCCGATAATAGCCAGTTAACCCCAAAAAGGATCGAATCTCTCGCTCATTTTCCGGTCTAGGAAAAGTTAGAACACATTTTATTTTTTCAGAATCAGGTTTTATTCCTTGTTCGGAAATTTCATGTCCAAGAAATTTTATTTGGCGTTGTAGGAAATGACATTTCTTAGGTTTTAATTTTATCCCCGCTTCTCCTAATCGTATAAATATTTGTTCGAGCCGCTTGAGATGAGCAGGAAAGTCTGGGCTGAAAGTTAAAATGTCGTCCATGTACACAAGACAGGTTTTTCCTTTTAACCCATGTAATACGAAGTCCATCGTACGTTCAAATGCCGCAGGCGAATTACGTAAACCCATCAGACAGCGATTCCATTGATAATGCCCATCAGGGGTAGAGAAGGCTGTCTTCTCCTTATCGCATACACTTAATTGCCAAAATCCGGAAATTGTATCCATTGTCGAAAAATATTTTGCTTGTCCCATCAGACTAAGGGATTCTTGCACCAGGGGGAGAGGATAAGGGTCTACCTTTGTAATTTTATTGAGCTTCCTATAGTCGATTACCAGACGAAGACTGCCATCTTTTTTTTTCACCAGGAGAGCGGCCGAACTCCAAGGAGAAGTAGAATGTTCAATAATGTTATGGGCCAAAAGGCCGTCAACAATCTCATTTAATTGTTGCCGTTGGGCATAGGGAATTCTATAAGGGGGAGAGTAAATTGGGGCTGCATCACCCGTATCAATCTTATGTTGCACTAAATCACAATATCCTAAGTCATAATCATCCAAGGCAAAAATGTGTCGATATTTATATAATAAGGTTGATAGGCTTTGTTTCTCCTGTTCCGGAATATCAGTCCAGTCAAAAAGTTGGTCATATTCTGTTTTTGACAAAGTTGCAGTCTTTCCCTCCTTTATAACATCCACAGGATTGTGTTCTTCTATTGCGTCGAAAAAAGTGCCTACTTTGAGGCCTTTCTCTAGTTTAATTGTTTTATGAGTAGCATTGAGGAGACGAATGGGAACTTGCCCCTTTTTATTGGGAGTGACCAAGAGATTGGCTCCCGAAATCCCTTCCTGTGGGAAGTGGCTTGTTTCTATCACTCCGATATTTCTATTCTGCTTAACTCCCATAATCTTGGCAGTTACGATATTCTCTGTCCTAGGAGGAAGTCGACAAGTTTCTACTAACACTACTTCTTTGCCTTCCTCTGTTCCTTGCATAGTGTGGTGTTTCTTCCCGGGCTTTAGCCCTTTCGCTGATTGGGTTGTGTCCTTTTTAATCCGATTTTGTTTTCTCTCACTTTGTCCCCTCACTAATTCTTTCTATGGCCCTATTGGTTGTGTATCGGGTCTCTCCGTCTGCGGAGGAATAATCATTTCTCCCGCTCTTAAATCAATAAGGAAACCTTTTTCAGTAATCATATCTTGTCCAATAATTCTGTCACATGGGTAGGTAACATCTATGTCAACTAAACAATACGCGAACGGGAATTGTAAATTCCCTATTCGGAATGTAGGATATATTATACCATAGGTTTGTATAAGGTGGCCAGTAGCACTTCTTAAATCAGTTTCTTTATTCCTATCTACGGATACTATTTCTTTTATAGTGTTCGCAAAAGCTCTGGATAACAGAGAGACCTTGGCTCCCGTATCTATTTGCACTACTGCCGGCTTTCCTCCAATATAACAATCAACCATAGCCTCACTTGGTGACGTTGTATATTTAGGGTTAAATATAGGATATATATTTCGATTTCGTTCCCGAGAGGTTTTAGACATCCTCCGAGGCTGAGATTTAGACTTTCTCTTCAGTTCACTTGTAGGAAAAGGAAAGTTAGTATCGCTTCTAGCATCCAGTTGGGGTCGTCGACCTTTGACGCTTTGAACGTTGCCTTTCCAACGGGGTTTCGTTGGTTCTGAAGGTTGCGCTCGGAAGCAGACCCGATTTTGGTCAGGTCTTGCGTCACTTCGCTGTGAGGAGTCGTTGCGTGGGCGTACGCCTCGATTATTATTATTATTATTCGCTCGTCGATCAGGAAAATTTTGTATTCGATTTTGATGAAATCGGTTATTCAAGAGCTCAGCTCGGCGATTCACCGGACGATATTCGCTACGTCGAAAAGGGGAAGTGTTGTAGGACCGATTGGAAAAATTCCCGCGNTAACAATAGTGAAGATTAAGATAATTACATTATAGCTAATTTTACCCGTTTTCACAGAATGCAACAATTAGGTCCCAACAGACTAATTAGAGAATTTTTACATTTAGTCAAACGAACTATTTTCAACGTTTTTGGAACGTTTACAATCCAATATTCGAATTTTATGTTCAAATTTAATTCGAATAAGTTCGAATTAAATTCGAACAAATTCGAACAAAACATTCGAAATAGAAAGCCACTTTCAATGACTTTCAGCATAATATCTCCCGCACCCTTATAGCTATCAAGACGCAACCACCCCTATGCACAAATGGAAACTTGGGGCTACTACCACATACAAACAACATTCACGTGCGATGTGTAGTTTTGGTGAAAAAGTGAAATATGGGGACATACATGTCCATTTATATATATATATTTGAAAGCATTTATAATCTTAGCCTGTTTTTCAGAATAATACCTAAAATTATTCTTTAGCTTTGATGGTTTCATAGCGTCATTCCTGAAAACTTTGTTTCATAAAAGGCACAAAGACAATCGTTTTTCTTACAACGATGAAATGAAACCAAATTTTAAATAACTAACACTGTTAAGTCTACATTTCTTTTTAGATTCGGCCATATTTAGTATCAGTTACATGTGGACAAAAATATGATAAGACAAAGCATTCAAATTTAATTCCCGGTGTAAAACCCTATTTTAATTCAATCTGTAAGTATCTCTTGTATGTATATAGAGAGCAATAATATACAGTACCATAAAATCTTGTTTTTAAAAACAGACAAATATATCATTTCGATTGCTAAAACTTTGGGAAGGGGACTATTAAGGAAAACTCGTGTAATTATAGTTGACTTGAATACAGTATTAGCTCAAGTTATGATCGACGTGTCTATGCAATCGAAGAACCTAAAAACATACAATTATTAAAAATAATTTACTTACTTTTCTCTGGCATTCCCAAACAATATGATCTTGATTCAGTATAACTTGTAAGTACCTAACTATCTATTTATACTTCTAAAAATATTCGCTTAACACTTTTCTTTTCAAAATTCCGAAATCAAATGAACAGTGTTTGTCTTAAACATTCGTATTTATAATTGACAAATTAAACATGTCCGTACAAGTACAATTGGTACAAGTCTGCGCTGTGCTTGCAAAGCTCCGGAACAAGACAGGTAAGGTGTTGTTATTTTACGTATGCGCACAGTATATTGATAATATTACTATAATGTCACAATTTTTCACTTTTCTTTCGGTTGTTGTAAACTTTCCATAGAATTAGCTTCAGTGTATTCTTTAAATATACTCAATTTTTGTCTGTTTTGATAATTTGTTTTATATTCTGGCACAAAAGACATGTAAGGCATCTCTACTTCGTCAGAAATAATGTAATACGTACAAACGATACGAAAAGCTACAACAACATGTGCAAGCTGTAATCGCGCCTGTTAGGTGACTTCGGTGTACACTTGCTGATGTCATGTGAGCATCATGTTTTAGCCGTATGGCTTTGTCTTCTAAGTAGTGTTCCTTCCACCGCGAAAGTCACGTCACTTTATTATTCTGTAGACAGATTCCGCCATGTTTTTCCGCATATGAGTGCCAGGTTTTAAACAGTAGTCATTGACCACTATTCTTTCTACCGGGAGGAGAATCACTACTTTTGATCGAATTACGTCGACCCCTTTTGTAACAGCCCTTCTTCCTATTAGACCAGCAATGCCGTTGCATTCAAATAGGATAATTACATTATACAAAGTTACAAAATATGTTTTAAAAGCATATCGATAGATTTGAGTTTAAATATTTGGTTCATTTTTCTGAGTATCGCGATAAATAAGACAATGGTAAACTAAAATAATTAAACACTTTTTATGGTTTTCGTTACAATATTTATTATATTATAGTATTTAATTTAAATAACTAGAAATGTTATTTTACGTAAGAGTTTATCACACCGTATGAGAGATCTAATTCATTTTTTAAATTCTTTATTTTTCTACACTACACAGTTTAAAGAAATTTTAAAAATAATTAAGATAACCTTTGTAAATATAAATGAAATACTATAATGCATTCTGATAGAAGATTACAATTCATAATCTTAATATTTATACCATGTAATAATTTATTTCACTATTTGTAATTGTACTAGTTATTGTAATAATTTACCATGTAAAAATTTATACCATATTATACCATGTAATAACGTTAATATTTGCTCTTGTTAATTTTTGCTTGGCTTATCTACTAGATACAATCAGCGATTACCGCAATTAGCAGCGCAGTGGATAAAAAAAAGTTTCGGTATAATGAAAGTGCAGAAATGAAAAACGATTTAACTGTTAAATATACATTTGAAGTTATAAATAGCGGTAAAATCTTCTGCAGTGGCGAAAAATCGAAACAGTGTAAATACAAGAATTTTCCTTACCGCAAACAAACTTACTAGCAGTGCAATCAATTTGCCTTGCTACAGTTATACGAATGTACAGAATTCATTTGCAAACGAGGTTACCCTAATAAGTACATAAAGCTTCTCAATGTCCTGCATTAGTTTTCCCGTAAGGCATGTGTATCAAATGTGCATTAAAGATATGAGGCTCTCAAAAATTAGCCTGACATTTTACACGCACGTTTTTGTTTACTTCCGTTGTACAAATGAAACAAATGAATTTTAGAAANGTACATAAAGCTTCTCAATGTCCTGCATTAGTTTTCCCGTAAGGCATGTGTATCAAATGTGCATTAAAGATATGAGGCTCTCAAAAATTAGCCTGACATTTTACACGCACGTTTTTGTTTACTTCCGTTGTACAAATGAAACAAATGAATTTTAGAAAGAGCAAACAAAAAAACAGGAAAACCGTAGCACCACTTATAAAAATCAAGCGACGAGTTGCTTAACTTTTCTGGCAACATTTAAAGCTGTATGTGTGGCGCCATCTGTTGTGGTATTATATTAAAAATGTTTTTATATTTTTTATTATTGTAAAATACCTAATTCTGCGGAAGGAATGAGTTTTATGTTAAAAAATTGTAAATGCTGATAACAAGTAAAATCTTTAATAAGTCCGACCCTACTAGTCATACGACACATGTCCTTCTTTACCCGGTCGACTTTTAACTTTAAAAATTTAATAGCATTGATCCCTATCAAATAAAAACTTTCCTGCAAAATTTCAAAAATTTTTTAAAGCGTGCAAAAAGCAATGCGGAAAGCAAAAACTATGAAGCTTCTAAGATAATGAACAAGATCGTTCTCTCCCAAACACACTAATATCCATAACATATAATATGCATAGATCACAAGTCCAACTACTTTTAAATTTGAGATAATTATTTCTTGACAGATTGCCATACTTATTCTCTGTTATGTATAACATAAAAAAAATTAAAAGCTCACCCTTAAAATTTAAAAATTAAATATAACTTATCGAATGCTTCTGTGAACCGCCGGGGAGGGTGTAGGTCTCCCGATCCGGCAACAGGTCGTTAAACCCTTCTCACTGGTCAGGATGGATTAAAATTTTAACCTTTCCCGCGGTAACGAGATTAAATGTTTCGGGTCGAGTGGCTGAGGGAGGAGTGTGTCGGTAAGATGACCGGCGATATATGAGTAAAGATGACACCACTTTAACAGGATAACAACGATTTATTAACTACATAGAGATTACAATAACCAATTTCAAAAGGGAAAATCTGAGTCCCTGAACCGCGAAGGACCGAGAGAGAGTTCACAAAAATAAGGTCCATACCTCTTTATGTCTTTGAATATTCTTAAGGAAAAAGGTTTTGATATCCAACGATGTGGTAGGATTAGGATAATAATTCTTCTTCCGGACACAATATCGTATAGGACACAGTATATCAATAGGACACAATATTCTTAGGACACAGTTGTAAAAGTGACGGCGAATGAACGACTCCCCCGAGAAGGGGAAGGAAGGGATTTTTATAAGTTCAGCGTGGGAGAATGGTCATGTGACCAATCGTTGTGAGGTAAAAGGTATGCAGATGGGTCAGAGTTGTTCCCGGGACCATGCTAACTATAAACTTTAGCGTTGGAATGTGGGATTAGTTTCGAATTGAACGGATGTTTATGTCGAACATAAACGAAAAGTTTTTTTTCCCTCGTTAGATTCCACTTTAAGTTAAAGGAAAATTTAATTAGATTTTAACCAAATACAGGACAATTGATCGACAAATAGTTGACAAAAATTTCAGATTTCACATTCACTCTTTGTTTTCTTTAAAATCGCACTTAGTAGTGTGATTTTAAACCTTTGGATTGTTTTGTCTGGATAGAAGTATGTTTACATAGAGAATGGTTCAAATGACCTTTTGCTCTCTTTTTTTCTCTCTCTCTCTTTTTTTTCCACCAGAAAAAATTCGTTCGGTTATACTAAAAGGGCGCGTTGACAAAAAAAAAGCGATAAAAGAATCTGAGGTGAAATGTAACACTTTGATTCTACAAATAAATCCCGGCACGTGTCATACGCGACAATATTTATTACTCGGGGTGAGAGGACTGGTGTCTTCGAGTTGGAGTGGTTGATTGGTCAGTTGAAGTTCCCGTTGACCTGGATACGAGGGTACGGGTCAAAGTTCGGTAGGGTCGAGATTGTCCCTTCTCTCAAAGTTCTTGGTTTTCGTCGATCGGATTCTGATGTGCACGAGGTGGTTTTGTCGGCGAAATAACACTTTCAAGCTGATTCTGCTGCTTGTTCGGAAAATTTCTGAGCCGTTTCATGGGCGTGTTGCATTCGTAGTCGTAATTCAGAGGCAAAATTGTCTTCCACATCATAGGCTATAGTAGCAGGGCTTGTAACTAGGTCAAATGGATAAGTTGGGTCTCTCCCATATAAAAGGAAAAAGGGACTTTCATTTGTAGATGTATGTATAGACGTATTATATGCAAACAGAGCATAAGGGATCCATTCGTCCCAATCTCGTTGGTCTTTGGCCACATAGTGTGATAGGATATCGATTAAAGTCTTGTTAAATCGTTCAACAACACCATTACAGGCGGGATGATAGGCCGTTGTGAGGAGTCTTTTTATTTGTAATAGTTTGCACACTTCTGTAAACATTTTCGAGATTAGGTTAGGAGCTCTATCAGTCAATAGTTGGGTCGGTGTTGAGTGACGTAATACAATGTGAGTGACGAATGCCTTAGCTATAGTTTTGCTGGTGACGTCAGGGATTGGGATGGCTTCCGCATATCGACTAAAGTGATCGACGAAGACTAGGATATATTTATTTCCGTTAGTAGTACTAGGAAGTGGTCCTACAATATCCATTGCGGTTCTTTCGAACACGTGGGATAGAGGAGAGAATAATTGTAATTCAGCTTGTGCTCGTCTACCTCTTCGTCTGTGTTTCGCACAGGTTTGGCAACTTTTACAATAATTGCGAATTTCTTTTGCCATTTCTGGCCAATAAAATGATTTTGCGATCTTGGTTCGCATTTTTAATTCTCCTAAATGTCCGGATAAGGGATTATCATGGAATGTGAATAGGATATAATTTTTAAGACTGGTAGGCACGACAATTTGTTCCCACCAATCCGTATGTCGTTTATTTGTGCCTTTATGGCAAAGTGCTCCTTCATCATTCAGGAAAAAATCTTCTAAGGACAAGTTATTATAAGATCCTACCGTTTCTCCCTCTTTTAAGGCTTGTATAATGGGACTCCACCGTCCATCACTCTGTTGCAGGTTGGCAAATTGGGCCACAGAAAAAATAGGTTCAACATCTTTTATTTGTCGAATTGGAATACGACTAAGAGCATCGGCGTTTTTATGAGAGTTTCCAGCCTTATGTATAACGTCAAAGTCGAATTCCTGAAGGAAAATAATCCAGCGAGATAACCTCGAATTTGTTGTGGAATCTTTGCAATCAAGTAGCCATCGAAGAGGTCGATGGTCAGTAATAATTGTAAATTTTCGTCCATATAAGTAAGGTTTAAAATATTTTACAGCCCACACTGTGGCTAAACACTCCTTTTCGGTCGTACTGTAATTTAGTTCCGGTTTTCTAAGTAGTCGACTTGCATAGGCAATCGGTTTCTCCTTGCCATTTTCTTCCTGTGACAATACAGCTCCGAGGGCAGAATTGGAGGCATCGGTAGCAAGGATAAAAGGTTTTGCAAAATCAGGAGACTTTAATAAGGGTGCTGAGGTCAGAATTTCCTTAAGTTTTTCGAAGCTTTCTTGTTGATTTGGTCCCCATTCAAATGGTACCTCCTTTTTGAGCAGGTCCGTTAGAGGTTTAGCGAGATGGGCATAAGCATCCACATGTCTCCGATAATAGCCAGTTAACCCCAAAAAGGATCGAATCTCTCGCTCATTTTCCGGTCTAGGAAAAGTTAGAACACATTTTATTTTTTCAGAATCAGGTTTTATTCCTTGTTCGGAAATTTCATGTCCGAGAAATTTTATTTGGCGTTGTAGGAAATGACATTTCTTAGGTTTTAATTTTATCCCCGCTTCTCCTAATCGTATAAATATTTGTTCGAGCCGCTTGAGATGAGCAGGAAAGTCTGGGCTGAAAGTTAAAATGTCGTCCATGTACACAAGACAGGTTTTTCCTTTTAATCCATGTAATACGAAGTCCATCGTACGTTCAAATGCCGCAGGCGAATTACGTAAACCCATCGGACAGCGATTCCATTGATAATGCCCATCAGGGGTAGAGAAGGCTGTCTTCTCCTTATCGCATACACTTAATTGCCAAAATCCGGAAATTGTATCCATTGTCGAAAAATATTTTGCTTGTCCCATCAGACTAAGGGATTCTTGCACCAGGGGGAGAGGATAAGGGTCTACCTTTGTAATTTTATTGAGCTTCCTATAGTCGATTACCAGACGAAGACTGCCATCTTTTTTTTTCACCAGGAGAGCGGCCGAACTCCAAGGAGAAGTAGAATGTTCAATAATGTTATGGGCCAAAAGGCCATCAACGATCTCATTTAATTGTTGCCGTTGGGCATAGGGAATTCTATAAGGGGGAGAGTAAATTGGGGCTGCATCACCCGTATCAATCTTATGTTGCACTAAATCACAATATCCTAAGTCATAATCATCCAAGGCAAAAATGTGTCGATATTTATATAATAAGGTTGATAGGCTTTGTTTCTCCTGTTCCGGAATATCAGTCCAGTCAAAAAGTTGGTCAAATTCTGTTTTTGACAAAGTTGCGGTCTTTCCCTCCTTTATAACATCCACAGGATTGTGTTCTTCTATCGCGTCGAAAAAAGTGCCCACCTTGAGGCCTTTCTCTAGTTTAATTGTTTTATAAGTAGCATTGAGGAGACGAATGGGAACTTGCCCCTTTTTATTGGGAGTGACCAAGAGATTGGCTCCCGAAATCCCTTCCTGTGGGAAGTGGTTTGTTTCTATCACTCCGATATTTCTATTCTGCTTAACTCCCATAATCTTGGCGGTTACGATATTCTCTGTCCTAGGAGGAAGTCGACAAGTTTCTACTAACACTACTTCTTTGCCTTCCTCTGTTCCTTGCATAGTGTGGTGTTTCTTCCCGGGCTTTAGCCCTTTCGCTGATTGGGTTGTGTCCTTTTTAATCCAATTTTGGTTTCTCTCACCTTGTCCCCTCACTACTTCTTTCTTTGGCTCTTTTGGTTGTGTATCAGGTCTCTCCGTCTGCGGAGGAATAATCATCTCTCCCGCTCGTAAATCAATAAGGAAACCTTTTTCAGTAATCATATCTCGTCCAATAATTCCGTCACATGGGTAGGTAACATCTATGTCAACTAGACAACACGCGAACGGGAATTGTAAATTCCCTATTCGGAATGTAGGATATATTATACCATAGGTTTGTATAAGGTGGCCAGTAGCACTTCTTAAATCAGTTTCTTTATTCCTATCTACGGATACTATTTCTTTTATAGTGTTCGCAAAAGCTCTGGATAACAGAGAGACCTTGGCTCCCGTATCTATTTGCACTACTGCCGGCTTTCCTCCAATATAACAATCAACCATAGCCTCACTTGGTGACGTTGTATATTTAGGGTTAAATATAGGATATATATTTCGATTTCGTTCCTGAGGGGTTTCATACATCCTCCGAGGCTGAGATTTAGACTTTCTCTTCAGTTCACTTGTAGGAAAAGGGAAGTTAGTATCGCTTCTAGCATCCAGTTGGGGTCGTCGACCTTTGACGCTTTGAACGTTGCCTTTCCAACGGGGTTTCGTTGGTTCCGAAGGTTGCGCTCGGAAGCGGACCCGATTTTGGTCAGGTCTTGCGTCACTTCGCTGTGGGGAGTCGTTGCGTGGGCGTACGCCTCGATTATTATTATTATTATTATTCGCTCGTCGATCAGGAAAATTTTGTATTCGATTTTGATGAAATCGGTTATTCGGGAGCTCAGCTCGGCGATTCACCGGACGATATTCGCTACGTCGAAAAGGGGACGTGTTGTAGGACCGATTGGAAAAATTCCCGCGTTGATTTTGATTGTCCTGCGCATTTCTAGAAGTGATCCGAGGGGAGGCTCTGGTTAAACCGTCCACACGCGTTTTCAGCTCGTTCATCGCTGCCGTTAGTTGTTCTAGATTATTGAATGAAGGAGAGAAAGTTGCTGACCGGTCTCCTTCTCGCACAGTTCGCATGATTCCCCGCGGACGTGCCGTGATGTTTTCTATTAACTCCTCGCTAATCGCTGCCTTTAGCGCCTCGTCAAATGTGGCAGGCTCCCGGGACATCGTCCGTTGTCGTATGCTTATGTCGATCCCGTTCAAAAATTGAGCCTTCAGTCGCTCATCAAGCTCTTTAGCTTGAACCCGTTGGATAATCGCGGTTTCTTCTTCATTTGCACCCGGCTCTGGCGTAATTACTATTTCCATAGCCAAAGACTGCAGACGAGCGGCATACGCCTGTACATCTTCCTCCCGTTTCTGAACACATGTGTAAAATTTATTTAGTCTAAAAGGGAAAGGTTCTCGATCGAATCGCTCGATCATTAGACGTTTAAATTCGTCGAATTCGTCGACCGTTTTAATTCTATGGTCCTTTCGTACAAATTCCCGGGCTATTCCCGTGAGCTTCAACTTAGCTACCGCTAGCATCTGAGACTTGGACCAGGCGGCTACTTTAGTTACGTCCGCCAACGAATCGAAAAAGTCTGTTACCCTGGTGCCTCCTGCCTCTCCAGAAAAAACAGGTAACAGTGGTATAATTCCGCTTAGACCTCCCAATGTGATGGGATTCGGCGTTGGATTTGGGTTTGGGTTGCCTGGCCCAGCCGCGGGTTGAGGTTGCGGATCGCGCTCCATTTTATCTTCTAATTTCTACTTAACGTCCCTACTGTAGGAAAGTAATAACTAACGCAATTCGAATCGACCGTGTTACTCGTATATGGCCGTTCTCCGTCACCTTACCAAAAGTTCCGAAGAAGTCGGAACCCCACTCCTGCAAACCAATTTGTGAACCGCCGGGGAGGGTGTAGGTCTCCCGATCCGGCAACAGGTCGTTAAACCCTTCTCACTGGTCAGGATGGATTAAAATTTTAACCTTTCCCGAGGTAACGGGATTAAATGTTTCAGGTCGAGTGGCGGAGGGAGGAGTGCGTCGGTAAGATGACCGGCGATATACGAGTAATGATGACACCACTTTAACAGGATAACAACGATTTATTAGATACATAGAGATTACAATAACCAATTTCAAAAGGGAAAATCTGAATCCCTGAACCGCGAAGGACCGAGAGAGAGTTCACAAAAATAAGGTCCATACCTCTTTATGTCTTTGAATAATTTTTCTTTTAGGAAAAAGGTTCTGATATCCCACGATGTGGTATGATGAGGATAATCCTTTTCCAAGAGGACACAATAATATAGTTTATAATAGGACACAGTTGTAATAGTGACGGCTAATGAACGACTCCCCCGAGAAGGGGAAGGAAGGGGTTTTTATAAGTTCGGCGTGGGAGAATGGTCATGTGACCAATTGTTGTGAGGTAAAAGGTATGCAGATGGGTCAGAGTTGTTTCCGGGACCATGCTAACTATAAACTTTAGCGTTGGAATGTGGGATTAGTTTCGAATTGAACGGATGTTTATGTCGAACATAAACGAAAAGTTTTTTTCCCGTTAGATTCCACTTTAAGTTAAAGGAAAATTTAATTAGATTTTAATCAAATACAGGACAATTGATCGACAAATAGTCAACAAAAATTTCGAATTTCACACTTCATAAAAAATTTGATACAAAAGTATTCAAACCCAATATTTTGGCAAAAATGTTCATTTGTAGTTACAACGTAAAACGATTCAATAAAAGTTAAAATAGAAAGACAGTGTAAGTTAAAATACTAACTATTTCTGCGATGTTTAATAAGAAATAACTTTAAAATCGCATATCCCACAGTGTATATGACAGCATTGTGAATAAAATTGGTGATTTTCATGAATAATCAGTATTAATTGTTCTATAAGAAATATTACACGAATATTCATTATTTCCTTGCACGTGTTAATTTTTCATTATTCTTTTACGGTATAATTCTGCAAATAAGCACATTAAAGCTACAACAAATCCAATCGAAAGCAATATAATTGGACTAGTAATGTCAGCCAATTGTAATGCTTGGAATTCTGAATACTTCAGCAGCTTTGATGTTTCTGCATAATCTTTTTTCTCTATAATTCCAGCTTCAAATAAACGTATTACGCTATAAAAGAAATATGTTTTTAATCATTTCGTAATGCAAAACGCCATTTAGGTAAGCAAAAAGTTATCTTACGTCTTACTTAATTTCTTCTTAAACGGAAATCCCTTTCTTACAGCATAAGACTGAGCAAATGTGATGAGAACATCCGCAGAAATTGTATATGCCTTTGATTCTTTTTCTATCAGTTTATTTATGCCATAAGCACTTGTTATCAAAGCAAAACGTTCTTCCTTAACTTTATCCTTTGCTGTCCACAAAGAGAAGAAATGATTGTTACGTAAAATGTGATCTTTGAAAATTTTATCTCTTCTGTTGTTGGAATTCTTCAAATAATTTGCAGGAAACAAAATGATAAAATATATTATTGATACAAGTACTGAATGTAAAACTTGTTATACTAGGTGTCCATTATTAAAGTTTTACTATTGAGTGCACTCTGTATCTATAGACAATAACGGAAACCCGCGAAATAGTAAAGTTTTCGGGCACTTTACCGGCAAGTATACTGCTCGAAACGCGTTAAATACCAACGAACGTTAACCTATGTTTAAATATTATTTTAAATATTATGAATGAAGTTGCTGAAAACAATGACATTTACGGCACTGCAAACAAATTTTTATATCTGAATAATAAGGCTCAATCTCAGCAACATTCTTTTCACCAGTAAACATACTATGCAGAAAGCATGTATCTCTCTAAAAGAATAAATACGTTTTCGTTTTGTTATTGCTGTTCTGTTTCCTGTGGTTACCTGTAAAGCATGTATAGCACATTTTAAAAAAGGTTTCTGAACAAAATTTTTGTGGTGAAATTCTCTTTCCCATACTTTTCGTAATCAGTGTACAAAGTTTGGTGCCATTAGCTTATTATTTGCAGATACAGATTGCTCTGAATAAAAAACTTTTAATACGGCCAGTCTGTACTTACCTTAATATAACCCCATAATGAGTGCTTTCCTGTCATACAACAAGAATATTCACCATTTCTGACAGCAATTGCTAGTTCGTCAAAAGTTTTTGGAACTGGTTCGGTTAAAGGACACGACATGAAAGACATTAAAGTTCCACTGTAACTACTCATTAACACTACAACTGATAGCAGCCATATTGAAAACAGCAATCTCGATTTGAATTTTTTCACGTTATCCAGGTTAATTCCTAAGTATAAATATTAATCTTATAACTTAACCCCTTAGCAGTGAAGGACGACTATAGTCGTCCAACAGGGTCGAGTGGCTATTGTGAGGGACGACTATAGTCGTCCAAGGTCAACGGGGTCAATCGCCAGAAAATCGCCTAAAGCTATAACAAGAAATAAATGTAGAGAAAAATAAATTTTGTAGCTATTAAAATACACTTTACACTACCAGATGTAATAGTTCACAAGATTTTATATCGATAAACTAACGAGAAAAATTAATTTAAAAATCAGTTTTAAAATTTTTGACCTTTGACCCCCACAACCTGGTGAAGAAACCTGCTTGACTACTCCAATGCTGAGTGGGTAATCATGGTGGGTTGATAGCAATGAAAAAATAATTATATTAATAAGCGCAGAGCCCAAACAATTAGGAGTTTAAAGTTGAAATTTGGTACACAGTTAGGGTATGACACTAGAATGTACAATAAAGAAAAATTTTTTTTAATTTCCCCGTTTGGAAGAGGGGGAGACTTAAGTCTTATCCTAAAATTCTTGGCTATTACTATAATATTTTAAATGCGGTTTTTAACGACTTTGACTGCGTTTAATAGGGTCTGCGATGAGAATGCACATTAATAAAGCATATTTGGAAATCCCCCGCAGAGAAATGGGGAACGGCTTGTCTTTTACTTAACTATTTTAAATGTCAATTTTTTGCATTATCGCAAAAAATCGAACATGTTTTTAGACCCTTCTTAAACTTGACAATGATATTTAGTGCTCCATCGTATTCAAAGTTAACACGGGAAACGCATGCGCATACGTTTGCAGTATTTGAACTGTTTGTCTTAATGTTCCAATTTACGTTTATTATTGAATAGTAGTTGCAAGTGACTATTCGTTATTGTTATCCCAGACAGCGGATATTTAAAAATTTTTAAATTATTCTCAGAAGAAATAGGACCGAATTGTTGCATCTGTTGAAGACGGGTAAGATCGGTTATAATGTACTAATATTTGCTGCCGTTACTTTTTGTCTGTAAAATGTCAGGCTCATCTGCTAGTTATAAATATTTTTATATGATTTTAAAAGCAAAAGACGGTTTACCTTTGTAAACAAACGTGCAAAATAAATTCCAAAACACACGGCTTCGTGGCCAGAATATTTCTATTTCGTCAGTCATAAAATCCCTTTCGACTACTTTATGCAATACTAATCCAAATACGAATAGCGTTGAGAGAATCGCGATCCACATCTACAAAGAAAATTGTCCATGTGATAATTAATATATATAAATATTTATTCTTAAAAGTAGAGTTGCCAACTTTTGAAGCTACAAATTTTGAAAAAAAAATTTTTTTACAATTTTTGTCCTGTGTTCTTTAATAAAGTCTTTATCAGGCTCATCGCAAGTTTGGCCAAATCCACAACGAAGACGCCATCTTAAAAAACGACAAATGAGATATCGTTTCGAACTACTCACCAAAAATTCTTGCAATTATTTGACCCACCCGCATTTCGATCCTCCAGAACAGTAAAGTTACGATAATACCACTCTGGGCGACAGTAGTGTTATTATCGTGTTGGCCACCCTACGTAAATGTTTAATACGTACATTTAAACCGAAAGGTTTTATTATGGAAATCCAATTTGAAATTTTTTGTGGAGCCTTGATGGCAAACATAATAGGCTGCAACTCCAATGGAGAAGTAAATTCCACTGCTCCAAAACGGTTATAGTTCAGATGTATAGCAATGAAGGCCATATCTGCTTCCTAAATTATAAACAAAAACAATTATTTGTTTTGTATTAAAAAAGTAAGGAACACAACACAATCAAAATATGACAAGAACATGCGTTACAAAAAGTTTGTATTAGAAACTAATCACAATTTTGAAGTTTCACATATTAAAAGGACAACACAAAAATGTTTACTTGACAAGATCTAACGTCAGATGCGAACCCGCGAGTAACTATAAGCTTTTACAGTATTATTTTCACTTGGCTAATGGCAGGCTATTTTACTCAAAAGTGAAGAATTTTGAAAAATAAGATCGATCGATTCTGACGCTGTATGAAGCTATATGGAAGATATTGAAAAATTTTGCTATTCAGGAACAAGTTAAAAAAATATGATTTTCCACGAAATTAAGAATATGATTCAACAAAATTATTTGAACAACCCGAAATTTCACTCCAATAGTGGTGCACTGATCCCTTATAATTTCTATATTGAAAACAGATAGGTCTGTGTTCATAAGCTTACTGAGAAATTTTGCTAGGTACTGTAGTATCTCCACTGTGTCTAGTGACATTTCACAGTAAGCTTAGTTACAGTAAAAATTTATATATTATATAAACTATAAGCTTTATTTTTACGAAATTTTACTCAAATACTTATTAACAGAGAATAATATTGTATTTTTGTGCATATAAAAGGCTGGGTATCTGTGTTAAAAACAATTTGACAAGGATACAAGTTATGTGATTTGGTGGTTACACTGCATACGTATGCTGAAGACGATGGTGCAGAGATGTCCTCTTTTATAATTTTTTTGTAACAGTGCCACGAGTTACTTCCATAAAATTACGGTAATCATTAACCTTACTCGTTATAATAATGCATTATATTTTACAGTCGACCACCTGATAAGATCATAGATACGTTCCATTCTTTAGGAATCCGATTTCTTACGAGTCCTTCCAATCACAGTCCGACACGTGTGAAGCTTATGGACTACGGCTAATTGAAAGGTTTTTTCCATAAAATTAATCAATTCTAGACTAATCCGACTGAACATTTCTAAAATACGTATATTTTTTGAGGAATAATCCGTATAAACTACGCTATAAACAAAAAATTGTAGGATTACTTACCGAGTTTACACTATTCGACATCGCCATTGCTCAAGCTTGTTTTCGTCGCGGAACAGCTCAGCAAACCGCGGCCGATTTCTAATAACTTATTTTTCTGCGAAAAATACGCTGAACTTTGGAGACATTATTAATATAAATAATTTTAATCGCCGTTGAAAAAGAAATGTTCTTTCACAAGAAATGTATAAAATTACAGTACTGTATTAGACTTACGGTACCTAATTTACAAACTGTACAGAGGATAGTTAGCCTAAACTCTCCGTAGCGTGGCACTACATGGCAAAATATATATATATAATTATAATAAAGTTAAAATAAATTAAGTTAATATATAATTTTATATACAGTACCTAATTTATATATAATTTCTATATAATACTGTACAGACGATAGTAATCTCTCCGTAGCGTGGCAGTTGGCGGCAAAAAATAGTTCGGCTGCCCGATGACGTTTTACGAAATCATAGGAGTTTTTACCGTTTTGTATGGATACCGTCGCAATTTTTTCGCAGTTTTATAGGAATCATAATTATAGGGACCCGTTTTATAGGAAAGTCTACTGTATTGTAATACATAATTGTGAAATCCGCAAATTTAACACAGTTGTCAGGTAAAAAACAACTTTAATAGAAAAAACGCTCTTGCTGAGAATTAAATCGGATGTCACCGTTCCTGATAACAATTAAATAAGAAAGTTGACACATTGGTGTGAAGAATGCACCGTTATTGTCAACATTCGACGATCATGTGACTCCTTTCCCACTACAATTGAATAAAAGCTGGAGCCTGCGGAAGCTCAAAGCGATTCGTCAGAGGAAGTTATAATTAGTGATAATGCCACCTCGACTCTCGGACCTCCATACAGCGGACTGATCCCGCTAAATGGAGAAGACACCGGTTCGTAGTTACCGAAGACTCCTACGACTTCCATACAGACGACGTTCGCCATATCGACTCTCCATTATACCGAGAGGTATTTAGGAGATATTTAGAATTTTTAAATTTGCTCTTTCTCGACTGAGTGTTAGGCAAGCGTCATAGTTTCCAGATTATTTGCTTATTTTGTGTAAATAATATACCCTTTCGCATTTAATCTTAGCATTATTATTGCCTCCTGTAATCTAAATTTGGCTAACCAATAAATTCTTTGTTATTTTGTTAAAGCTGTCTATCATTATTCGGAAGTCGCCTGCCAGCTAGCTCACTCTTTTCCACTCGCTAAGAATCTATCTGGAATGACGACGTGAGCGGTCCTTGTAGACTGTTGCTGAATAAGTAAACAGAAAGGTTTATCCCTTTTTCGACTTACTCACTTGGCCCACGGTTTTTCACATAATTGTGATATGTATTGTATCAGTATATTTTGCACTTATCTATTTATACATACATTCACAAATGTACTAGTCTATACTTTCAATTTGCCTACCTTATTTACCATTTTTGCAACTAATCCAGTCCACGAGCCGTTTTCTGTTAAATATCCAAAATGTTCTGGTAGTGGTTTTACAACAGAATAACTACGTAAATGATATTTATTAAATTTAATTTGTGTTTACTCATTTAATTAATATCTCGTAAATGTAGTTATATTATTTACCTAAAATTTAATTTTTGTTGAACAGCTTTAAACACGTGAAAGTGAATTCCATCTGTGATTTTTGTTTCCGTTTCGTCCAGAGTCATATAAATCGGTTTCTGCAATTTGTAAACCACATCACAAAAACAGTAAAATCATTTATTAGAAAATATTCATCTTACCTGTATACCAATAATTTTCCATTTATATGTATTATTCCTCGCTCCTATAAAGAATTTTATGAAAATTAAAAATTTTTGTAAAATTGTTTATAGACAAAAATATAATGGAAAGAATATTTTATAGAATATTTCAAAGTCAAAAAAATCTACCCATTAGTACAAATAATCAATTTATTTATTATAAAATGTGTTCACTGTACATTTATGCAGGTTGTTATTTTCACGCTGCGATCAGTTAGTTGAATTAGTATCAATGTCATGATTATAGTAAAATAAGTAATTCATTCAAAATGAAATGCGTAAATTTACTTGAAAATATGTACATAATTCAATCTTAAGTAAAAGATTGAAATTGAAACATTTTTTTACAAACATTGAAAAGACATGCAGACAATATCTCTGTGTGTCATCATGCACCCTGCTAATTGGTAATGTTGTTACAATGTGTCTTGTACTCACTAATGCTAGAGTGAAACGATTATATTTTATGGGAAAAAGAGACAAAATGCATGAATAGCAGCAGATAGATTCCTTGAAAGCATTTCTGGCTGTATCAAGACCATGACATTTTTGAACGTGTTCAATAGCTAAATAAATCGATAAAACTGTTTTCGTACGAAATTTTTGTTGATTTTATTCATTACAGTAAGAGACTTTTTGAAATTTATGCAAAAGTATGCCGCAATATACAAATGCCTGTTAAAATAAATTAATACATTTTGCTGCAAACATTGAAATTAATACATATCTTATTAATTGCAGCGCTAAAACTATCAAAACAGTGAGATTTCGAACTTATTTATTTGGGGAATTACGTTTCGCATGTCCTGAAATATCTGCGTGGCAAATTTAAATTTGTTTGAACTAGTCCATGTTTCTAAAGACAGCATTTACTAGCACTTTGTTACACAGGGTACAGGTGTCGACTAGCCATTTTCAAATGCATGTATTTTCTGTCTACTAAATGTTATAAATTAATGTCTTCAGTGTCTTCCTTCAAATGTCTGCAGTTTGCACTAAAAAAATTTCAATGTTGTATGAATATTTTTACACGGTGTGTCGGTATCGAATCGGACAGGATCACGATTTTCGCCCTTTCTTTAATTTCAAATTAGTAATGGTCGACGTCACAATAAGTCAGTTGAAAAAATGACTGTTGGTTTTGAATGCCAAGTCGCTTATTGGTTGGCAGATAACTACTAGCGGACCTCTGACAGAGCAGCGAAGCACTGATTGGTCATTAAGCCTGTGATCGATATAAAAGGTTGAAGTCGAGGCGGGAAAGCTAAGTTCGGTTTGAGTTTGACTGAGTAAACTTTAAGTTGGTCAAAGTTGTTGCTCGAAAGGTCTAAGTTCAGTTTTCGGTAAAGACGTTAAGCTCGGCTTAAGACTTTACGTCAAAAATAAATTGGTTATCTTAATTAAGCTTCAGGATGGTTACATTCATGTGGCTGTTTTTTCAATGTTTGCTGAAAGGTACGACTCAAGCATTTGTTGCAAGGTGTCTTTATGATGGACGTGTTCAGTATTAGTGGACTATTTCAACTTTATCTTATTTTGTGTGTGTGGAAACCTATATTGTAAAGATAGTAAACGTTGTAATTTGTAACTTTTGTAAAACATCGTATGTTTGTAAATTAACAGACATCATAAAGTTTTTAAGTTTCTCTCGAAGTGACAGTAAACTTCTCAAAGAAACTGCTGTTTACCTCATGCCCTGGCAGCGTAATTTTTTTCTTTGCACTTGCGCAGTTGGTTATTTGTAGGAAAATTTTCAACCGATGGTTCTCAAAAGACGCTCGTTGTTTGGTATTGATTCAGTCATGATATAAATGATTAATTAGAGCATAGAAGACATATAAAGAAGATTTATAAAGCTAATTAATAGCAAGAAGGTCTTTTATAGACTTAGTGTTCAAATGTTTAGCCGTTTAAATAGTATCAAACAAAATTTTAGTACCAAATTAGATGTCAAAAAACGATAAAATCGAGTAATTTTATTTTAGAGATTATTTTACATATTTCAAAGTTTACAGCCTGAGGAAACGTGGCGTCATGTGGGAAATTTAGCTGCACTAGTTTTCACTGGTTCATGATTCGTTTATCTAATAATTAATGATGAATTGAACCAACTACAGTTTAGAAAACGTTTCATATCCATAGATAACATCCAATAATCTGCGTTTTTAACTCCACTTGCTGTATAAAGTTAGGGGATGCGTTTACCGAAACACTTTTGGACCAGGGTTGATCAAAATACACTTATTGAATTAAACAAAGTAAAGCAAATCAGAGCATAGTTTCACGATCCAAATACTCCCCACTTACTGCTAATTGATTTACAATGGTAAAGGACGGTCTTTTCCTAAATATTTACACCCCGGGAGTGATGACAAAACATTTATTGGTTGAGAGAATTAACGCACCTATACAAGAAAACGTATCAGATTTTAGATAGCAACAGACTTGTATGCAGTTTGTACAAAACGCTTCTACAGTTAACGATTTTTAAATAAAATTACCTGAAACGTAATTTTTTTTGTTTTCGTTATGTAATAAATTAAAATGATTTATTTTGAGTAGTTTTCTCTATTGCGTTTTTGAAATCACAATAAATTACTCACCTAATATCACAAAACCACGAATAAAACTATTAATTTTCCAAAAGTAATTTATGAAAACGGGGGATTCCCTGACGCTTCACATTTTGACAGTGACCTCCCGCGCATAACGCACTATAGGAGGGATACTTTTATTTATGATCACTCAGTACAAACAAACATATTTCTTAAGTTAACTAATATCTAAAAGTAATTAAACGTATAAAGTAACAGATATAAAAATACAGTGTCTCACCAAGTTCTTCAGCAAGCAACAAAGACATTGTTACAATTATCAAGTGCAAGACAGTTGTAAAATATATTTTCATTGTCTCGGTTAGAGCCAATTTATAGAGTCAAAAGAATGTCGGACTAGAATCTGCAGCAGATTAATATAAACGAGGGCAAGTCTATTATATGTAACATCACGAAAATAAGTAATTTTAATAAAATCGATGTGGAATTTAATTTCGTTTTCATCCTGCATCAAATCGATGTTTAATTAACCGAGAAAGACGAAAAAATCAATTGAACAAAACCAAACTTTACAACTTATTTTATTGTAATTTTAGACTTCAGTATTTTTATATTGCGGTAATTGAACACTCGTTCTACATTTTAATATACAAACCAAGGACGTAGTTAATATTTTTCTTTATCTAAAAGCGCAGCATTTTATTTTTCGTGAATTTAATTGATGAGATAAAACAATTTAACATTCAGCAGTGCATTAATTACACATCACAATTACTTCTACCGTTGATATAAAATGTATGTAATATTACAATAATTCTTTCAAACTGATTATAATGAAATACACTGGAATAATTAGTAATAAAAGAAATTCGTAATGCACACCAAGTGAGCGTTAAAAAATTTTGTTTGTTTTACAAAATATTGTTTTATAGAAATATGTAATTGGCACCAATATCTTATGAAAATTATTAGCACAACTATTATAGCTTTTGATGTCAAAACGATTAACTGTTTTCACTACTTTTCATAGCCAAATTATTATGAACATAAAACATAGTGTTTTATGAAGGTTTTATACTTAATGGGTTTCGTGTATATTTGAAACATAACCGTAAAAGTTTGAAAACTATTGATCTGTACAAGATTGACGATAGTTTTCCTAGCTGTAATGTTTACTTGTATGTTTTCGGAAATATCACATTTTTTATTTCGTGTGCATGTAAACAGTAATAATTATTTTTCTCAACCACAAAGTACAGTATTTTATCCGTGAAACTCTATATAATGGAAAACGTCGCATTACAATTATTCATAGTAAAGAAGTAATTGGACAGATAAATTTGAAAATAATTCTTGAAATATATTTCAAATTATTTTATAAAGCAAGTAACAAGAGTTTAACAAATTTGAATAATACCTTTGATTAAACAGACTCTATGGAAAATGCTATAATTTAGACGAATTAAATACTTTCAACAAAGAAAAACCCATTTATCTATCATCGTATCGAATTGTATAGAATTTGACATTAAGTTCCAAGAACACAGGAAAAACTATTGCTGAAACACCTCACCTAACTTTATTTGGTTGTCGCTGTACGCTCTGAATGTTCACAGATGTCAGTATTAGTATGAAAATGCAATCTTAATAAAAATACTTTGAATTCCGTAAATATTTTATTGTAATTTATAAAATTGTATATATACGAATAGGTTTGGTGTCGTAATAAATCGCGTAAACAAGAAAAATAACTGCAAAATTTTTTATCTAATTTCGTGATAACATGGAATAATAAGTGGAATTTTGTAAAATATAGACGAAAATAATAATGTCTAAATCGTCTAGTTCTTTATTAGGTACTGTCCATAATTACGTTAGCATTTTTCTTGAATTTTTTACTGTTTCTTTCTCTCCTGTTTCAGTTTGTAAAATTTTCTGTAACCCGTCCCTCTTTCAGATGTCCAACAAAACTCGACCCGTCATACATAAAATGATAAAACCTGATAGAGGGATGATCAACTGGTCAAGGTGGCAGCCTATCACTCTTAATACTCAGGATCAAATCCAGACAGATCGACGAATTCCCAAACATTTTATATATCTCTATAAATTGTGTAGCCTACAGTTTATTTGTTTGATTAAATTTATTTCAAAGTTTCATTTCTACTAATGGTTTTTATTATTCATAAAGTGATCAACGTTTTATCACGTTTTTTGCAATTCTGTCCCATGATATTAAAAATACAGTGGGTGATCGGTTAACGAACATAATCCGTTCCAAGGCTTTGTTCGTTATCCGAATTGTTCGTTAACCGATTATCGATTTACCATAGGTTTTTATGGGAATTTGATTAATTCGTTCCGTAGACTCCAAAAAGTAAAAAATACATACTCTTTTACTACGTTTATTTATGTGTAATAGTAAAAATACATAGGGGAGACTGGGGCAAGATCGGCATGTTAAGCTTTACTTAAATTTTGTGTAATAAATACTGCTGTAATCTGAAAAAAAGCTTTGAATATTTTCTATTGGAATGTTTCCTTACTATAGAACTGGTTAAAATCAGTTTGGAAATAAAAATAATTAAAATAATTACAACTTTACAAGAAGAGAGAAATTGACGAAGTTGCCCCGGGTATAGGGGCAAGATCGGCAACTTCTCTCTTTTTGTAAAGTTGTAATTATTTTAATTATTTTTATTAAAGTTGCCCCTGGTATAGGGGCAACAGTAATGGGGCAAGATAGGCACGTATATAAAATTATGTTATTAACAATGTATAAGTTGGAATTCACTATTAAAACAAAGAAATACAAATCCAACACCCATTTAATATTATTACAACGAAATGCAAGTTCAAAGACATATATACATGAATAACAAATGCAAACATGTTTTCATTTATCATCTGTTTGATTTTTATCCTCTGCTTCTAATGTGGCTTTATGTTGCCGATCTTGCCCAGCTAGTCATGATTTCGAAACATTAAGTACAATTCTGAGAATAGAATGCCGAGCTATGATCTGGCCACGTGAATAAGATGAAGTTACATCCTTCTAACAGAAAAAGTAACTTTCGTTATCATGGAATTATAACAAAACCTGCCAATTCAAAATAAATGGAAGCAAAATATTATATAAAATTGAACGAAAATGAAAATTTGCTTGATAATTCAACTACGCTTGTTGGAGAACAATAAAAACACTACACTCAACAAGCCACTAATAAAACTCAACTGCTTAACCTAAAGCCAAAGTCCCCTTTTAATTTGTTTTTGAAAAAAGCGCTTGACAAACTTCCCCGCATGCCGAAGTTGCCCCGGTTTCCCCTATATATGTAGTCTTGCATTTTTATTAGTCATGTTTTCTCCGCTTGAGGGGGTTAAAGAATCTGTCCAATATCGATTGTTTTTCTCTTTTCATTAGGATTTTTCAGAAGTAATTAATAGTATTGTAATTGTAGAGATTGACAACTCTATTAACCTTATTCTGGTCTGGATGCCACTTGTATGATCGTTGTTCTGACATTCTCCCATTTTTTCAAAAGATCTTAATAGTAGATGTCGACATTGGTCCTTTTTCGTCTTCCACTTTTTCAAAAGAAAACACGTCTCACTGAGTTTCTTGGTATTCTTCATTTGAGAGTTCTTGGAGTTCTTCTATCGTCAGATCAGTTTCAGGTTTCATTATGAGCTCTAAAATGCTCTTTATTTCTCAGATGTGATTTTATGACTCCATTAGCAGCTTGAGACTTCTTGATATATTTTTCATAGCTAAGATTGTGCCTACTGTAGACCTGTTCAAGTCATTCTGCCTAGCAATATTAGACATCTTGTGCCAACTTTCTACCTTGGCTATTATCTCTTGCTTGGTTTCTACGGTGAGCACAGTTCTTGACACTCCTTTTTTTAGGCTCCATAATATTATCAGTTTCTTTTTTAAAAAAAAAGTTCAGAAAAGCACTTACAAAAATTCTGAGAATAGAAATCAACTAGCCCGTAAAAAATTATTTAAATACAAGGCCCGGATAAATTTCGAAATTTGGTATTAAAACTTTAACGAATATCCGATGAGACAATTAAACTTTCACCTTTCGTAAATAAACCCAGACGCAAAACTTAACAAGTGCACGTCCGACAGTCTCGCGAAATACTAAAAAAAATTATTTGTCAGAAAGGTAAACAAAAAGCTTGAATTACAAGGGAGAGTTTCAAAATTCGGAGGAATATTATACTATCCGATCGGTATCGGGTTGACGTCGCTGTTGACGTTTCTCGCGCTCCGAAAAGTTTCGAATTGTTACCTGAAGAGAAGGAAAAATCTATCGATTTTCATTATTTTCCGTCGCTTCTTTTTATGTTTGTTCAGTAAAGTGTTCGTTAACCGAACATGTGTTCGTTGCCCGATCATAAAAATCTTCCCTAAAAGTGTTCGTTATCCGATTTGTTCGCTATCCGAACTGTTCGTTAACCGATCACTCACTGTATTAAATAATTTTTGGATTTAAATCGTCTGTTTCTTTACAATGTTATTCGCAAATGCTTAAATAATCGTAATTTTAATAAAATAAATCATAATTTTAACCCCAAACACAAAAAATGACGTTTAAGTTGATCGTGTACTCACCTAGCTACACCTAGCAAACGCCATTATCGACGGTCCAGAACTGCCAGATGGCGGCGCTCACCCGTTAGCCGTACACGTTTTGGGCTACATACGTGCGCCTCAACCTCTCTAATAGCGACGATTATTATATTAAAAAATATTTGTTAGGCTTAACATCAATGAAAATTTAACGCGAAGTTGGTTAATAGCGATATACTAATATACTAATTACATGGGATATAATAATATACTACACAAATAATTGATATTTTCATACTCTTCGGTTGTCCGACTTTTCAATTATCCGACCAACCCCAGTCCCCAATTGAGTCGGATAATCGAGGCTCTACTGTATATTTATAAAATGACCATCGTCGTGCCTTCTGCCAATTAATAGTACTGTCACAATGTCTGGTACTGACGAACACTGCACGAAACGATAATATTATGTGGAGATACGACGAAATTCCACGAGAAGCAGCTGATAGATTCCATGAAAACAATCTGGCTGTAAAAGTTGAAGACCAGTGCATTTTGATCATATACAATAGAAGAATGTAACTGTTTTTTTATTACCTTTTGTTGTTTGTTATCTTTACTGCTAGCGCTGACTTTTACGCTATACAAATCTATAATAATTTTCTTTTCGAAACTTTTGTACTTAACAAAATTTACGTATTGCAACGGAACTATCACGTACTATTGCATTTGAACTGCAAATATTTTCTATGATAGCAATCGATAGAAATACATTTAGTTAAGGTTACTGAATACAAGCGTAAGTTTTGAGTTTACTAATATGAAAAAATGACTAAACGATTAAAGTAAAAAAAATCTCACCATGTTCTTCGGCAGACAAGAAAAACATTGTTACAATTGTTAAATACAATTGCAGGATAATTCTAAAATATATTTTCATCATCACAATTAAAGCCAACTAAGTCTAAAGAATGTCAGACTACAATCTGCAACAGAATAATATAAATCAGGTCAAGAATAATATTTAACGCAAGAGGAAAGGTAAAATCGATGTGGAATTTAATTTCTCTTTGGTTCTGCGATAAATAAATATTTTAATTACATATTGATTACTTCCAAGAAAATAGAAGAATTAAACTGGAAATAAAATGTTTACAACTCCTTTTATTTTCTGACTAAATTATATTTGTTTTGCAGAAATTAATTAAACAATATGTAAGGTAAAGACAAATATTTCGCTTAACAATTGACAATACACTTTTTTCTGCGTCAATTTGGTATGAGAAATTAATTTAACACACGTAACGCCAGACAAGGAGTATCCTCCTAATAAAGTTTTCTATGGGAAACTAGAAAATTTCGGTGTCAAAACCGTGAGAAGAAGAAATAGAAACCAAAGACAATAACACGTTGCAATTTCGCAAATACCCTTTTTTCGACCTTCATAAAATTTTAATTGTTTAAATATTGTGACTTTTTTACTCTTTTTAAAAATTTTCCATTTTTACGATATTAAAATTACTGTATTGATGAAATTTACAATCTGATTTTCTGCACTATGCATTGTGTGACGTACGGAACGTGGTTCGTGTAGAAATTTAACAAGTTTTAACGTTTGTCAAAGATTAATGGACAAAATGAAACGCCTTGTGCAAACAAAAATATCGTGCGACGTTGATTAAATGTTCCTTATGCTGAAAACAGGAACACGGAGTAAGAATTTTTATAACTTAATGATCAGAAGAAAAAAAAATCATTTATTACACTTTATGTTACAGTTGAATATTTTTATTTGAACATATTCAAGCAATTTTCTTGATATAGGAAAACATCAAGTAAAAGAAGAAAAAAATCTTCTATAGTTTCTAAGCAAGTAATTATTTACTAAAACATTTATTACTATATTACAAATCTCACACGGCAGATAGTTTTACAGTAATTAAAATATGCTAGATGTGTATAAAATTTGAAAATGTAATAAAATTTTAGTGCGTTCGAGTAATGATCATTGTTTAAAATCTCGACCAGGGTCCGTGTTCACAATCTAAAAATTTAAGGCTTGTACAAGTAGGTCCATTGGATAAGACGAAATTTCAACCTTGATGATAAAAAAAACACTGGAATATCGTACAACATTAATAATTTTCATGAAAATTTAGTAGTAGTTGTTCAGCGAAGAGAATAAAAACATTAAATTTTTTCTATCACGTGTTAATTTTTAATTGTTCTTTTATAGAATAGTTCAGCAAATAGGCACATTAAAGCTATATGAATTCCTATACACGGTAGACATTTAAAATTTTAATAGCATTAATTTCCATAAATTGCAAACTTCTCTGCAAAATTTCAGATATTTTCTACAAAAAGCATGAGCATTATTAAGCTTAAAAAAGTGTGTACAAAATCGTGCCGTACCGAGCACAAACACACTAACATCTATACATACACAAATTATCCTCGAATTTTTTATTTTTCTACGTTTCAAGATCTCCGATATCCAACGATTTATAAACCTAAAGAAAATCATTTTTTAGACAGATTGCCATACTTTTTCTCTGTTATAGATAACAGAGCAAGAAAATTAAAAGATAATGATTGAAATTAAAAAATGGATTGTAGCTTATCGAATGCTTTATAAAACATTTGATACAGAAGAATTGATATTAAATATATTTGGAAAAGTGTTCATTTGTGGTTAGAATATAAAACTTTTTTAATGAAAGTAAGAAAGTTTAAATAGACAGAAAGTGTATATAAATATTAATTATTTCCAATATATTGAACAATAGATAACTCAAAAATCGAGTATCTAATAGTGTATATGACAGCTAGGTGAATAAAATTAATGATATTCATGAATAATTAGTATTAATTGTTCTATAACGAATATTAAACGAATATTAATTTTTTCCTTGCACGTGTTAATTTTCAATTATTCTTTTACAGAATAATTCTACAAATAAGCACATTGATGCTAGAACAAATCCAATCGAAAGCAATATCATTGGACTAAGGATGTCAGTTAATTGTAATGCTTGGAATTCCGAATACTTCAGTGGCTTTGATGTTTCTGCATAATCTTTTTTCTTGATGATTCCAGCTTCAACTAAACGTATTACGCTATAAAAGAAATATGTTTTTAATCATTTCGTAATGCAAAACGCCATTCAGGTAAACAAAAAGTTATCTTACATCTTACTTAATTTCTTCTTAAACGGAAATCCCTTTCTTACAGCATAAGACTGAAAAAATGTGATGAGAACATCTTCAGAAATACTATATACATTCGGTTCTTTTTGTATCAGTTTATTTATGCTATATACATTTGTTATCACAGCAAAACGTTTTTTCTTAACTTTTTATATTGCTGTCGAGAAAGAGTCGAAATTATTGTGACGTATGATGTGATCTTTGATAATTTTATTCCTTTTCTTATTGGAATTCTTCAAATAATATGCAGGAAACAAAATTATAAAATATATTACAAGTACTAAATGCAAAACCTGTTATACTAGGTCTCTATTATTAAAGTTTCTCTATTCAGTGCACTCTATATTGATAGCCAATAACCAAATTCCCCAAAATATATATACAGATTTTGCAACGAATGATAAAAAGTGTTTTGCAAACAAACATGAAGTTGAAAATATCCTACAAGCAATCACTTTACAGGAAAGTTTACTGTTCGAAATACGGTAACTACCAACATTAACTTGACATTTTAATATTATTTTAAACATTACGAATAAAGTAACTAAAACGATGATATTTACGGCATTGAAAACAATATTGTACAGTACATCTGAATAATCGGGCACACATTCAAAAATATTCTTTACGTTGGTAAACATACTTTGCAGAAGGCATGTTTTCGCTGAAAGAATAAATAGGTTTTCGTTGTGTTATTTCTGTTCTGTTTTCTGTAATTCCCTGTAAAGCATGTAAGGCACATTCTAGAAAAAGTTTATTAACTAAATTATTTTTGCGAAATTTTTATTTATTTTATACATAGTCCTCATACAAAGTTTGGTGCCAATAGCTTATTATTTACAGATACAGATTGCTCTGAATAGAGAAACTACAAATAAAGCCAGACTGTACTTACCTTAATGTAAGTCCATATTGCGTGTTTTCCTATCAAACCGCAAGCATATTCACTATTCTTGACAGCAATGGCTAGTTCGTCAAAAGTTTTTGGAACAGATTCAGTTAAAGGATACGACATAAAAGACGTTAAAGTTCCACTGTAACTACTTATCAACACTACAACTGATAGCCACCATAGTGACACGAGCAATCTGGATTTTAAACTTTTTACGTTATCCAGGTTAATTCCTAAGTATAAATATAATGCTTATAATATAATCGACATGGGATGATTATAATGAAAATAATAATAATAAACGGTTAGGAGTTGAAAGTTGGAGTTTGATAGGCAGTTAAGGTACGTCACAAGAATAAAGAGGGATTTTTCGAAATTGCTCCGCGTAAAAAAGAGATAGGATTATGTGTTTTTTTTTCTTTTTAAACTATTAGTGTAGTATTTTAAATGTAGTTTTTCACGATTTTGTCTGCGTTAAATAGGGCATGCCATGAGAATGCACATTTAAAAAATTTTTGGAAATTCCCTCGTGAGGAGGTAAAAAAGAGTTATTAATTTTTCTGCCCATAACCCGAGATAACTCGGGCGTCGAGTCAGCTGCGCAGACCACAACCCGAGTTATCTCATGCATAGTATTATGGGCCTTATACAAAAGGGACTTGACTTATAACTTTGCTATAAATTCATGAATTAGCATATATACATCGTTATCTATGATCTTTGCAAATTGCATGTATTATTTTCGCCGCGAAAATATTTTATGACGATTTATTTATTAGGTAATTAATTGCACTATTGTTTTTTTATAAGAGTTTATTTTATCAAATTAATTAAATCGTTCCAAACTTCTAATTGACTGTTTTCCCTTCAGTAATTTTTTTAAAACAATAATGGATGTTTTTTACAAAGTCAGCAAGTTTTTTTGTATTTTATTCAATAGAATTTTTTTCGCATACTTTTTTTCCGGTTTCCCCGTATTTTAATAGTATTAAAATCGAAAATATTGTGTTATATCTGAACAGATGTGGTAAGTTCGCTCCCCTTCTGCTTTAAACCAATATTCCCCTGAAACATACATGAGAACTTCCCGGGAAAACTGAATACAGCTGTTCTCAATGTCAACCAGTTTGTAAAGCATGTGTAATGAACGTGTGAAATTTCACGCCTTCTTAAATGATAGAATCACAATCCTTACAGCTATATTTAAAAAAAAACAATTAATCTAAATTATTTATATTTTTTACATAGTTTTTTTTCTATAAACTTTTTCTGAAAGGGGTTTTAATTTGCGAAAATTATTTCCTGGCAATTTTTTGATGCTAGATTCGAGTTTAAGAAAAAGTAATTATTTCATATAAAAAATAAATTTTTTGTGGATTTTTGATTGGCACATTTTGAAACAAATGAAGCTAATAAGTTAACATTTTTATTTGTTATTGAAAGCAAAACACGATATACCTTAGTAAACAAGCGTGCAAAATAAATTCCAGAACACACGGCTTCGTGGCCAGAATATTCCCACTTTGTCAGTCATGAAATCACGTTCGATTACTTTATGCAAGACTAATCCAAATATGAATACCGTTGAGAGAATCACTATCCACATCTACAGAGAAAATAGTTCACGTAAAAATTAACCAATAAGAATATTTATTTTTAAAAGAAGAGTTGCCAACTTTTAGAGCTACAATTTTTTTTTTTTAAATTTTTACGATTTCTGTCTTGTGTGCGTTAAGAAAGCCTTCATGAGGCTCATTGTGGTACAAGTCTACAACAAGGACACGATTTTGAAAAACGGCACCTGAGATATCGTTTCGGACTACCATCAAAAAATTTTTAGAAATTCGACCTGCTTCCATTTTAATTTCAAAGAGCATTCAGGTTACAATAATACCACTCTAGGTCACCAGAGTGGTATTATCGCGTTGGCAACCCTATATAAATGTGAAACACATACATTCAAACCGAAAGGTTTTATTATGGAAATCCAATTTGGAATTTTGTCTGGAGCCTTGATGAGAAACACAATCGGCATTAACGCTACTGGAGAAGTGAATTCCATTACTGCAAAACGAGTGGGGTTGACGTATATAGGATTGAAGGTCATATCAGCATCCTAAATTTAAAACAAAAACAATTAATTGCATTTTATTGAAGGAATAACGAACGTAAAACAAACACAATATGCCAAAGGGATGCGTTACAAGAAAACTTTATATGAGAAACTAATCAGTATTTCGGAGTTTCACATATTATAAGTACAACACATAAAAAGTCTCCGTGACCAGCTCTAACGTAAGGTGCGAACCCGCGAGTATCTACAAAGTCTTTTCGGATATTTTTCCACTTGGCTAATGGTAGGCTATATTAGTCAAAAGTGAAAAATTTTTTAAAGTAACGTCGATCGATTTTGATATTGCATGAAGCTATAATGAAAATATTGTAAAATTTTGCTATTTAAGAAAAAGTTGTTAAAATTTAACTAACCACGAAATTAAACATATGCTTCAACAAAATTAATTCAACAAGTCGAAATCTTACCTCTATTTTGGTGCACTGATCCCTTATAATTTCTATATTAAATACTGATATGTCGGTGTTTATAAGTTTACTGAGAAATTTTGCTAGAAACCGTGATATGTACACGGTGTCTGCTGAAACTTTTCAGCGAGCTTAAACGTATAAGTTACTGTGTAAATTTATACATCATATTAACTATAAGCTTTATTGTTACGAACTTTAGTACTCTTCACAAGAAAATAATGTCGTATTTTCGTGCGCATAACCCGCTGATTATCTATGTTAATAACAATTTTACAGAGATACAAAACATGTGATCGGGTATGTACAGAACGTACATATGCTGGAGATGATAATACACAGATGTTCTTCCTGATAATTCTTTTTGTTACAGTGCCACCAGTCACTACCATGAAAATACGGTAATCATTAATCTTACTTGTAGTAATCATACCTTATAGGTTACTGTTATACATAATCGTAATCAGTATATTTGTACATTTATCCATATATACAGACATTCACAAACGCACATATTTATAATTTCAATTCGCATACCTTATTTACCAATTTTGCAACTACTCCAGTCCACGAGCTGTTTTCTGTTAGATATCCAAAATTTTCTGGTAGTGGTTTTACAACGGAATAACTACGTAAATGTTATTAATTAATATTCTGTGTTTAGTTATTTACTTTAAATTATTTTTCATTTAATATAATTTACCTAAATTTTAATTTTTGTTGAACAGCTTTAAACACGTGAAAGTACATTCCGTCTGTGATTTTTGTTTTCGTTTCGTCTAATTTCATATAAATCGGACTCTGAAATGAGTAAATCGGGTCATAAAACCAGTAAAATCAATTACTAAGAATAAAGTCATCTTACCTCTACACCAACAATCTTCCATTGATATGAAATATTCTTTGCACCTATGAAGAATTTTATTAAAATTAAGAAGTTTTTTTAAAAAAATGTCTTATGAACAAAAATATTATAGAAAGAATATCTCATTGTATACTTCAAAGTGAAAAAATGTAAATTACAAGCTTGATATAGATTTATCTTATTACATAAATTTCCGAAGAAATTACAAAGTTGTTAATTGTAATAAGTGTTTTATTGTTATTATTATTTTTACTATATTTTTAATATGGTACAAATTATACCAATAGATAATTTATGTGAGATTTATAGTAAGAATTACTAAACATAATACACAGCAGGCCGTTTTTATTTCATCACAGATAATATGCAAGTACTAACAAGTATAATATCATCAAGTTCCTATAGGTAGTCATTAACTTTTTGTCACTGACTAACTATTCAAAATCTTGGTTAATTGAAACTTTAATAGTTCGAAACCGTTAGTTTGTAATCATACAATTGTTCCAGCCAGGGATAAACAGATTTATTGTTAAAAAATTTTGTTAGGGGCTAACTTGCTCGTTTATACAGAAATGCTTCTATACGATAACGAAAAAGATCAAAGACCAAGAGAAACGGTAATCTGGTCGATATGTCTTTGCTTTTACAGTAAGACATTTACCAATGACACATTACTCATAAAGTACTCTTTTTCCTCTTATTTCATAAAATTTGGCAGGTTTTGGTAATTTCTAGATTGGGGAACGAGTAGCATATCGAGATATTTACAGGGTTCTGAACCTCTACATTTGGGCGACTTATTACTTTCTGGGCCACACTAAAAATAATTTCGGCTATACTTCCAAAAATTCTAGTTTACTTTTAATAAAACCTATTTTGCAACTTATGACATTGTCTCTGGACACGTCCAGTTTATTTATATTATAATTATTATTATTATCATTGAGAAATATTAATTAGTTTTCTACACGTAGTCGTATTTACTTTGCTTTATAAATTACATTAAATACATGACATTAGTCATATTGTACAGAAATATGTAAATCTCGGACAATTCGAAACTTGATTGTTGGAATTTTCAATTATTTTGATACTTAAATTTAGAATTAATGAAAATTTTCTGTATGTATAAACATAAACGAGTTTAGTCTATTTTCGAGGGATCGATATGTCAGCACCGAACGACGATAGTAGATATCAAAATTCTCTCGAAAATACTTGTTTACTTTGGTAATCTGCAAGCTTTCAAATTCGTTTAGGGGAGACCGGGGCAAGATTGGCATGTTAAGCTTTACTTAAATTTTGTGTAATAAATACTGCTGTAAACTGAAAAAAAAGCTTTGCATATTGTCTATTGGAATGTTACCTTATTATAGAACTGGTTAAAATCAGTTTGGAAATAAAAATAATTAAAATAATTACAACTTTACAAGAAGAGAGAAATTGACGAAGTTGCCCCGGGTATAGGGGCAAGATCGGCAACTTCTCTCTTTTTGTAAAGTTGTAATTATTTTAATTATTTTTATTAAAGTTGCCCCTGGTATAGGGGCAACAGTAATGGGGCAAGATAGGCACGTATATAAAATTATGTTATTAACAATGTATAAGTTGGAATTCACTATTAAAACAAAGAAATACAAATCCAACACCCATTTAATATTATTACAACGAAATGCAAGTTCAAAGACATATATACATGAATAACAAATGCAAACATGTTTTCATTTATCATCTGTTTGATTTTTATCCTTTGCTTCTAATGTGGCTTTATGTTGCCGATCTTACCCCGCTAGTCATGATTTCGAAACATTAAGTACAACCCTGAGAACAGAATGCCAAGCCACGATCTGGCCACGTGAATAAGTTGAAGTTACATCCTTCTAACAGGAAAAGTAACTTTCGTTATCATGGAATTATAACAAAACCTGCCAATTCAATATAAATGGAAAAAAAATATTATATGGAATTGAACGAAAATGAAAATTTGCTTGATAATTCAACTACGCTTGTTGGAGAACAATAAAAACACTACACTCAACAAGCCACCAATAAAACTCAACTGCCTAACCTATAACCAAAGTCTCCTTTTAATTTGTTTTTTTAAAAAAGCGCTTGACAAACTTGCCCTGCATGCCGAAGTTGCCCCGGTCTTCCCTATAGATGGTTACTGAAATATCAGCAAACAAAAAGTGAATACATAATCAGAAAATTTCTATTTTGTTCTTTGTTTGTTTATTCGATACTGCAGGCGGTCCTGCTAAAAAAACTACTGTTTAAAAAGCTCACATTTTACATTTAAGTCTTTGTAGTTAGTAGTCAGATGTTGTCGAATAAACTTATAGGTCAATCAATGCAAAATATTCATATGATTTTCATTAATGTTTCAATATTTCGCTTTGAAGTGCTAACTTTATCTTTACCAAAAAATAAAAAAATAAATAAAACTGCTAAAAAACTTTTACTCTAATCTGAAATATGAAAATTGTTTACATATTGCAAATTTATTAAACTTCAAATGTTTTTGTCTTGTTTTCAGTTTTATTACCATCGGGATATAGTCCTTATTTACCAACATAGGATCTGTCAGCATGGGTTCAGGGCTCTTGTTATAGCATATAGCAGGGGGTCAATGTCGTCTTTATATTGTTATGAACTTAAAGCAGCATGTGCAGTTGTTTAACTATCAACAGAAATGTCAGAGAATACAGATCATTTGTACATGTTGTGAATGATTTCTGTATTGTTTCTTTAAAAACAGTTAATTTTGCCCTAAACGTTTTAAGTTATTTGAAAATGTTAATTGTTTTACAACTCTCCATGTACAGTACAAGCTATATTAGAGAATAAAAGTAACTGAAATGGAAATTTTATTGTTTTCATTTTACTAGGAAGAGTTCTTCCTTTAACATATAACACCTATTTTTGTGATGTCTGGTAATTTTCTCTGATATCTAATTGTTCATTTGATATAGTCAGGCAGTTGTCAAATTCTGTTGTATACATTAAAAATAAACACTGTTCAAAATACCGTATTTATTCGCATATAAAACGAGGTTTTTATTCATTTTTCACTGCTTCAAAAACCTTGATTGTCCTATATGAGGAACAAAAAATTCTTTTCCTTTGTGCAATAATTTCTGTGAACCAGGTATACTTCATACTCTCATTATAGGTCTACAGTCTATTTCTCGTATGATGGCACTTACTGTAAACAAATTAATACACACATCCCTTTGTTTATTGGATTAACCTTACATTCATCAATTAAAAACTGTGTTGCTTCTCATTCGTTCACAAAAGATAGTTTTTTGTTATTTATAAAAACATTAATGAAATACAGGTAATTTAGCAATGATTATAAATGCTGTTATTTTATATTACAGTACAGCGTCGATTATCTCAATCAATTGAGGATTGGGGTTGTTCGAATAACTGATGTTTCGGATAACCGATTATGTACGAAAAAATAGTTTAATGTATCCGATGTTGAAATTTTTCTCTGTTGCGTGTCGCTTCGCGTTGAATTTTCGTCGATGTTAAGTCTAACAAAGACTATTGCATCGTTAAAAATTATTTTTTTATTTTGTACAAACAAAATAAATATATTGAAAAATATAAAAACAATAAAAAATTATACTTCAGAAGTTAATTTAGTATCAAAAACGTAAAATATTTGAATAGCCCAAGACATAGCCAATGATTACAGCGCCACAGCACTGGCGAAAATGTAAATTTGCCGACTGAAATTTTTTCGGATAATTGACGTTTTGGATAGTTGACTTTCGGATAATCGACGCTCTACTGTATTTGCTAATTGATTGCATATTTCATTTATATCTATATGCTACAAATAATTATTTATTTATTATTTGATATTTAGCAATAACATTTCAATGTAAATACTTATTAAATTTTTACATATAATCAATGGATAATCTTTGATATTTTTTCACTATAGTGGTAATATTATTCATACAAAACATTTTCGTTAATACTACTCGAGTATTACGAGTTTCGTGAAAAATATTTATCAAACCTATATTAATAATTCTCAACAAGACTTATTAAATTTCAGTATAAATAAGCAGTGATTCATTTATAAGAATCAAGAAGTTTCAACAATTACCAAACTTCGACATTTAATTATATGTATAATTTTATATACTGTACATCTATATTTAAGTATATTTTTTATATACATCTATATCCAATTGATATATTTTTTATAAAATTTAGTTTCCAGCCTTGCAAAAAATTTTCAAGTGGTGAGTATTAAAATAAATTATAAAAAACAGTTTTCTTTGTGTATGTTTAATCGATGTTTTAAAATAAATTAGATTTTTTCTGAGAAGTGTTTGAAGAATAAGTGTTAATAAATTAAATAATTAAACATAATTTATTCAACTTTGCCTTTTTCTTAAAATATTTTCAATTGTCATATTTTAATTTACTTTACAAATTTTTATTTAGAAATATTATTACAAATTACCACTACTTTATTTTACAGCAATAAATTTAATAATTAAACGTAATGTATTAATATTATTGTTAAAATTAAAATTGATTTAAATAAGACTTTAGTATGTGATCAGTATGTGTAGAATTATTAATACTGCTATCTGTCAGTAGTATGGATTCGATACACTTTGGGTTATAAAAAATTAATTAGTATATAACACGATTTAAAGAAAAATTTTTTCTATAAAAAATTTTTTATGAATTATATCAAAATAAAGACGATACAGTATCCATTATATCGAAATAAAGACGATACAGTACAGATTATATTTAATTTGTATAAGAATTTAATAACACAAGTTTTATACCTTGAATTTACTCGTGGGACCTGGCATTAAGCGCTTTGTTCAAACGAACAGCAACATAGGCTGCGAGTTTTTTTTATCCGCTTTATAATATACGATTTGTTCTTAAAGAAAAATATGATTGGCTGTTAGTTTTTTAACGAAAATGTGATTGGTTAGTATTTTATATAAGTTACTTTTTTAAAAGAGAATTGGTTTTATATTTAAGCTGCGATCATGGGGATGTACGGTTTTCTGGTTACTTACGGAAACTATAGAATATACTCATATTCTTCAATTCTGTACCGTACTTTGGACGCTTGCGTTTCTGCAGTAAAAAATTTCTCGTTTGATGTTCCTGATAATTTTCCATTTATCCTCTGCTATTTCAAAGTCAGAGATATTTGGAAAGGAAAAGGAAAATACGGTTTTATAAATGTTAGTGAGGATGGAGAAATTAACGAAGTATGTAATGGATTATACGGTTCATTCGATCGGTGTGCAGAAGATATGAGAGAAATATGTTTAGAAAATGATAAGAAAACTTTAGTAGTGTTTAAAGAGATAAGTCCGGGAATGAAATATTATAAATTTTTCTAAATTTTCTAAGAGTGACAAGGTGGATAATATGTATTTCAAACATCCCAGTACTTGTGTAGTTGCTGGTCCTTCCCAATTTGGAAAAACCACATTGGTGAGGAAAATGATTAACAACAAAATTTATGAAAATCCTCCGAAGAAGATTTTATGGTGTTACTCCGTATATTTACCGTTTTTTCAAGAAGAAAAGGATATTACATTTATGTACGGCTTACCCGAATCTGTTCAAGGATGGGATTTGATAATAATCGATGATCTGATGCATGAACTGTCTCCAAAAACAGCATTTTTGTTTACGACAGAATCTCATCACTGTAATGTAAGTGTGATTTTAATAATGCAAAATTTGTTTCCAAAAAATAAGATTATGAGAGATATAAGTTTAAATACACATTAT
>NW_019386580.1:112225-161398 GCF_000671375.1 Centruroides sculpturatus | reverse complement strand
AGGGTGACAAAGTTGATTAATATGTATTTCAAACATCCTAGTACTTGCGTAATTGCTGGTCCTTCCCAATCTGGAAAAACCACATTGGTGAGGAAAATGATTCACAACAAAATTTATGAAAATCCTCCGAAGAAGATTTTATGGTGTTACTCCGTATATTTACCGTTTTTTCAAGAAGAAAAGGATATTACATTTATGTACGGCTTACCCGAATCTGTTCAAGGATGGGATTTGATAATAATCGATGATCTGATGCATGAACTGTCTCCAAAAACAGCATTTTTGTTTACGACAGAATCTCATCACTGTAATGTAAGTGTGATTTTAATAATGCAAAGTTTGTTTCCGAAAAATAAGATTATGAGAGATATAAGTTTAAATACACATTATTTGATTTTGTTTAAAAATAATCGTGATCAGAGTCATGTTAATTGTTTAGATCGTCAAGCTTTTGCGGGAAAATTTAATTTTTTCATGGATGCATATAAAAAAGCGACAGAAAAGTAATTTGGTTATTTGTAATTAGATTTTCATCCTAAAACAGATAAGAAATTTTCTGTGAGAGATTCTTGTTTTCCTGACGAATGAGGTATTTTTTGGATTTACTTATCGATAAAATGAAAAACGTAAAAAAAAAATTATCATATGCTAGCACTTTTAGCGAAGGCTACTCCTTTCCAACGAAAAGCAATATTGAAAGAAGCTGCTCCAAATCAAATTAGTGTTGTGTGAAATATGCGATAATTTGCGGAGAGGAAATATACCCGCCGATGTTCGTAAATTACAAAAATATAAAAAAATTATCAGAAATTAAGCGAAAAACGCGTTTCTATAAATACCAAGAAAAAAATTTTGGTTAATCAATCTGGTGGATTCCTTCCTTTTCTACTGGCACCATTATTGTCTATGGCAGGAGGGTTGATCGGTAAAGTAATAGAAAAAAGAATTTAATGGCGAAGCAGATGGCCTTAGTTCCTCCCGAATTACTGATGAGTTATCAAAAGCCTGAAATAAGAATTGGTTTTAATATCGAAGAATTACTCGAGAGTAAAAATTTACCTGACGACGATAAAGTCAAGTTATTAGGTCAATTGATTTCGAGATATCACAGAACCGTTCATGCTCTTAAAGAACCTGTGAAGGTATTGGTCGTATCTAACCAAAATGAAGAAACAGAAAGTCAACCGAAAAAAGAAACTGATGATGTCGCATTTATGAAACAAATAATTTTATCGGTACCTCAATTATATCAAAAATATATACTTCAGTTAATCGCTAAGTTGGATCAAAGTCACTACAGATGGAATTCTAAAGGTAAATAATAATTGACGGAAATCCTGTTATCGGAAATTATATAGTAGACTTAGTTTCGTATGTAATGAGAAATAGGAAAACTGTGTTACCTCCTGTTGGTTTTTGATGGGTTAAAGAAAATAAATATTTTTGATGGGTTAAAGAAAATAAATATTACTAAAGAGTGGATCGGAAACAAAGTTTTGGCAACATCACAAGAAAAAATATTCGATCAATCAACATCGGTCGAAACTCCCGAAAAAATTTTCGCTCACCCCTAAAAAAAATCTAAGAGGAAGAGGAAGAAAAATCTCGAATGGAAAAACTTTTGAAATCGATATACTATAATCCTAAATCTCAGCGTCTTTTGGTGGTGTGAGTAAATTAGTTAAAGAATAAAATTTACTGCGATCTGTTATTAAAAAATGGTTGTCTTCTCAAGTAACTTATAGGCTTCATAAACCTGTAAGAATTAAATATTCGCGACAAAAAACTAAAAGTTTTTATCCTAACGATATATGGCAAGCTGATTTAGTTGTATTAAGATAATTTTCTAGATTTAATAATGGAATAAAGTATTTATTAACTGTAATCAATGTATTTACTAAGTATTTTTATGTTGTACAGTACCAATAAAAGATAAAAAACCCCAATCGGTTTTTAAAGCTTTTCAAACCATTTTTAAAAAAAAAAACATTCCGAAAAATTTACAAACTGATAAAGGAAAAGAATTTTATAATAGATCAGTAAAAAATCTTTTTTAAAAAATTAGAAATTAATCATTATTCAACTTATTCCGATACAAAAGCTGCTGTCGTTGAAACATTAAATAAAACTTTGCGAAATAAAATATATAGAATATTTACTTATCGTAATTCTTATAAATATATCGATAAATTATCGGATATTGTAAAAAGTTATAATAATACTTTTCATAGAAGTATCGGGATGTCTCCGTCAAAAGTTACTCCCCTACATCACAGCGCAATTTTCGAAAAGTTGTACGGTATAAAAGGACGGAATACGTTTAAATTTAATATTGGCGACCTTGTTCGAATTTCGAAAATACGTAAAACATTTAGTCGAGGATACCTACCTGGTTGGACAGAATAAATATTTATTATTCACGATCGTTTTTCGTCTCATCCTTTGACATATATATTGAGACATTTAAATAACAAGATTTTGGAAGGAAGATTTTATACAGAAGATTTACAGAGGGTAACAAAATGATGCAGTCGGACTTTTTCGTGACTCTGATAAGCAACGCCAGCAAGAAGTTATTTTTCCCGAAAATAAGCAGTCTCATTTCACTGTGAAAATGAGTCCACCTATCGATTTGCGTGGAAAATGGGTAGTGGGTGTGAGCGAGCTAATTATTTTTAGAAATTGGTTTAACATATCGAACCATAATAACGATTATTCTGTTACTAGACATAAAATTAGAAGAGAAAAAATAACCAATGTAACATATGAGATTCCATTAACTACAGACGACAGAAATGAAAAATAGATGATTTTCGATTGGATAAACAAGAATATAGTTTTGTTAACAGGATCTAAGTTGGTAGAATTTGTTTTAGACAAGAATTATAAAGATGTAAAACTAAATTTGAAAGAGGGATTCGAGTTGCATATTTCGAAAGAAAAAGCTCATAAACTACTTTATTTTTTAAATTTACCAAACCAAGATATTATGTTTAAACAACAGAGTTTGGGTTTAATATTGCAAGGAGCGAGTAAGGAATATCTATCAAATACTAGATTTTTTGAAGATCAGTTTATAACTTTAATAGAAGGAAATAAAAAACTTGTCAAGGAAATCGACGTAGAGGAAAATTTTTTTATTCCAATAGGGTTATATTCCTTTGTTGAAAAATTTTTCGGAACTTTTAAATATGTTAAATTAGCATTACTACCTAATAACAAAATCGTTTTAAAAGTTCATAAAAATATAACAATTGAATTCGGAAACGAATTAAAAGATTTGTTAGGATTTAAAAAAAGCAAATTTTTCGAAGGTGAATATGTGAGCGACTATCCCATCGAATTATCTGGTGGAATTTCAGANAAATTTCTTGGAATTTTTAAATATATTAAATTAGCATTACTACCTAATAACAAAATCGTTTTAAAAGTTCATAAAAATATAACAATTGAATTCGGAAACGAATTAAAAGATTTGTTAGGATTTAAAAAAAGCAAATTTTTCGAAGGTGAATATGTGAGCGACTATCCCATCGAATTATCTGCCGGAATTTCAGAAATTTTTATTTATTCGAATATCGTTGCTTCTCATCATGTTGGGGATATAACCGCTTCACTTATAAGAGTTATACCTGTAATGGGAGAAAAGTCAGATCAAATAGTTAGAGTCTACCAATCACCTCTATACCTTCCCTTACGACGTAATTATGTAGATACAATCGAATTCAAGCTGAGAACTGCTAGCGGAAAAGAAATCGTCTTTTTTGGAGGAAAGACATTATTAGTTTTATCCTTTAAACAGATATAAATATTCGTATATTTTATTTATTAACGTTAGTTCGTCTTTGTGAAGTAGAAAATGAAGCGCGATCCCCGAGATTGTATAGACTATTACTGCAATCAAGCAGGAAGAACGATACTGAAACACGATTTTCCATTATTTACACGACAATATGGAAGAGAGACTTATTTTCCCGGACCACAAATACAGAGAGGATACGGATTTTTCGGGGATTTATTTCTTAAATCTATTCCTATTCTTAGTAAAGTAGGAAAGTATCCAGGGGGTAGAGCTTTAAAATTTGCATCGAATATCAGATCAGATGTAATTGGAGGGAAGTTGTTTAAAAAATCTACAAAAAATTGTTTTAAAGATGTACGATCTGAAATTAAGGAAGACGTGCTTAAAAAAGTACAGACAGGATCAGGTATAAAAAGAAAACAACCGAAAAGATTAACTCAGCTGGAAAAGAAGAAGAAGAAGCGAAAACTTAACGATATTTTCGGTAATTAAGAAACGATGAACGTCCATTCGTGCAACTGCACCAAATCCGAATTAGATTTATTTACCACTGTTGGGAAGCAATTGGCATTCGACAATACGTATGAAGTCATCGCTCAACCTTTAGCGAACATTAGCGATAGTAGATCACCTATAGAGTTTCTTATATCAGGGTCGGGTGAGCATTATATTAATCTACATTTGATTTATCTATGTGTTCAAGCGAAAATCGTAAAGAAAGATGGATCAAACCTTGGCTCGAAAAAGAAAGTTACTCCTGTTAATTATGTTTTAAATAGTTTGTTTTCTCAATATACTGTTTTTTAAATGACAAACCTGTAATTACGCAGGTTAATTATCCATACTGCGCTATATTAGATGCCTTGCTATTTAATTCGAAAGAAGTGCAAGAAACTTTTTTAATGAGCGTGTTATTTTTTTAAAGATACTGCGGGACAAATTGATTTGATAAATCCGTTAGATGAAAATAATACTAACTACTGATTAGTTAAAAGATTTAACATCAGCAAAGAAAGTAGAATAATAGATTTAATAGGGCGTCTTCATATCGATTTAGCAAATCAGCCTAAGCTTCTAACGAACAATGTAGACATAAGAATTAAATTCGAAAGATCTAAAGAAAATTTTGCACTAATGGCAAATAACGATGACTATAAAATTATTATTAAAAACGCATTGCTGAAAATTAATAAAGTAGACGTTAGTTCATCAATACAGATAGGAATTGAAAAAGCATTACAGACAGGTATAATTAAATTACTGTTTCGTGGGACAGATCTTAAAGTCTTTACATTAACTAGCGGGATTCAGTCTACAAGTATATCAAACGTTGTTATCGGCCAACTACCTTATAGAATAACTTTCGAATTAGTTTCTAATTCTGCATTTAATTAATGGAAATGTGAAGCGTAATCCTTTTAATTTTAAAAATGATGATTTAAATTATATATGTTTATCAAAAGACAATCAAATGATTTTTTCTAAACCCTATACTCCAGATTATACCAATAAAATTTATGCAAGAAATTTTATCTTGTTATTCGAAGATACCGGATGTATTCATCATCACAAATCTATAAATATATTGTACGACGAGTATCGAGACGGTTATACTTTATATTGTTTCGATCTTACGCCCGATAAATCAGGCTCCAAGTCTCACGTTAGCGTTAGAGCTTGAAAATATTTCTGTGGAATTAAAGTTTTCGAAGGCGATACCGGAAACCATAAACGATATTTGTTTGCTAGAATACTATAATACCTTAGAAATCGATCATTCACGAACCGTATTCGTCAATTATTAATGAATACCGTTATGTTTTGGAGATTAGCAGTGAGCGATCTGAAAATAAAAAGAAATTTTGGAGGAGGTTTTGCATCTTACGATCTACCGTTTCGAATTGATAATAAACAATCTTTTATTATTAATTTAGACGAAAAAAATAAGCCTGGAAGTCATTGGGTATTAGTATTTTTTACAAAAGATAAAATTACTTGCATTTATTATGATAGTTATGGATTAAATCCGAGGAAAGCGAGTAACATCAGATTTATAAAACGAATTTCAAAAAAATATTGTTGGAATAATATTATTCATCAAAGTTTGTTTTCCTTAAACTGTGGTTATTTCTGCTTATATTTTTTATATAAAATTAATAGAAATCTATGTTTATCAGAACTGCATGTAACAGATAAATTTTATAACGATGAATTTGTTAAAAATTTTGTTAAAAATAATTTTCATTTATCAAAACCGATTGTAATAACCAATAACCAGTGTTGTAATTCAATAAAATAAAATCTATTTAAAATATGAAAATTGTGTTTTTTATTCACAAAACTTACTATTCATTTTTCTGCTATCCGAACCTCTGGCAGTATTTATACTGATACAGGATTTTCCTTAATAAACAAGTTATGCATTCACCCTGACCCACAAAAATAGGTAACCGGATTTTTCCAATTCGACTTGACAGGACATGTTACAGATTTTCCTATTCGACTTGACAGGACATGTTACGGGATTAGGTTAATCTATCATGTTTTTTTTTTTTAAAAAAAAAAAAACGACAATAATCATCTGATTTGGTGTGAATATCGAGGTGTTTTTTATATATGAGTTAGGGTTAGATATAATACTGATTATATCCAACAGAATTATGTACTTTTTCAATACTTAAAATATAAAGAAGTTTTATTTAATACATACCTGTTTTCAAGGAAGAATTCTTATCCTCAGATGTAATGGTAACAGAGAGCAACATAAGTTTTTTATTATCTAGAGATTATATACGTTTTAAGTTTTAAAAAAAAAATGATTTTGTTCTTAAAGAAAAATATAATTTTTGGTGTTAGTGATTGATATCGGCAAGTGAATTATGGTAAATATTTTTACTGATCTTTATAGATAATATACAACTTGTTGCTAGATCCAAATCGAATTTCGTCTTTTGTTTTCACCACCTCTTTTCTTATCAAAATCAAATTCTACAATTAGTTTAATTTTATTTAAGTTTTCATTATATCATCAATGATGTTACTAATATCATGAGTATAGAGAAACAAAAAACTGTCATAATATTTTTTTTTTCTCAAAATCAAATTCTACAATTAGTTTAATTTTATTTAAGTTTTCATTATATCATCAATGATGCCACTAATATCACTAGTATAGAGAAACAAAAACTGTCATAATATAATTTCTTAACCGAATTATTAGGCGAAAAAACAGCTGTCCTCTACTGCCATAGTTTGAAGACAAAAAACAGCTGGGGAAAAACAGCTGTACCCAAGTTAAAAGACGAAAAACACCTGCGAAAAAACAGGTGTGCCCTTGTACCAGTTAGAAGACAAAAAACACAGCTGTCCCTAGTTCCAAGACACAGCTGGGGGAAAAACAGCTGTCCCAGTTTGGTAGTTTGAAGACAAAAAACACAGTGTGGGAAAACAGCTGTACCCTAGCACCGTAGTTAGAAGACAAAAACACAGCTGTCTGAGTTTAAAGACCAGCTGCGTTCCCACGACCTAGATAATAACTCTTCGAAGACAGGACAAAGAAGTAGCTGAGGATAAAAGCCGCTGAATTTTTCCAGAACTTCACTCATCGACCAACCTTCCTACCAAGAACTTCACTCATCGACCAACTTTTCTACCGAGAACTTCACTCATCGACTAAGAACTTAACTCATCATGTCTGACATCGGTAAGTAATTTTTATTTTAATAATAATAATACCTACCTTAATTTAGATTATAATTTTTTTTATAAAATTAATTGTAGAATTTGATTTTGATTTTGAAAAAAAAAATAAGAAAAGGGGTCCTAAGCCTAAAACACCCGACAGTAATGAAAACAAAAAGACGAAATTCGATTTGGATCTAACAGCTGAGAAAAGTAAGGAAATCAAAATTCCAGACTTTAAAATTAAGATTAGTGAATCTGAGAGAATCGAGATACAGGAGTTTCAATCAAATTTTTATGTATGTATGACGAAAAGTAAAGGGTCATATCCCGCTAATAAATATAACATAAATGTAAAAGATTTTAACAAGTATAAACAAGCATTCAACGCAATGGGGCAGCATTTGGAAGAATATACCAAATTTTAATAGTATGGTATAATGTTTTTTTTTTTTTTACAAATTATTGATTGTGTCATGTTTTTATGATATAATGGTATCAGTTTTAAAATATTTACATAATATTTTTATAATATAATGGTTTTATATAAAAATATTGATTGTGTAATGTTTTTTATGATATAATGGTATAAGTTTTAAAAAATATTTGTGTAATTTTATAATATAATGGTTTTATATAAAAATATTGATTGTATGATGATATAATGGTTTTATACAAATTATTGATTGTGTAATGTTTTTATGATATAATGGTATAAGTTTTTTAAAAAATATTTGCGTAATTTTTATAATATAATGGTTTTATATAAAAATATTGATTGTGTGATGATATAATGGTTTTATACAAATTATTGATATAATGGTTTTATACAAATTATTGATTGTGTAATGATATAATGGTATAACAGTTTTTTAAAAATATTTTGTGTAATGTTTTTATAATATAATGGTTTTATACAAATTATTGATTCTGTAATAATTGGTGAAAACAAAAAAGACAAAATTCGATTTGGATCTAACAGCTGAGAAAAGTAAGGAAATAAAAAATTCCTGACTTTTAAATTAAGATTAGCGAATCTGAGAGAATTGAGATACAGGAATTTCACTCAAAATTTCTATGTATGTATCACAAAGTAATATAAATGTAAAAGATTTTAGCAAGTATAAACAAGCATTCAACGCAATGGGACAGCATTTGGAGGAATATATCAAATTTTAATATGTAAAAGATTTTAGCAAGTATAAACAAGCATTCAACGCAATGGGACAGCATTTGGAGGAATATACCAAATTTTAATACAAATTATTGATTGTGTAATGATACGTTTTTTTTTTTAAAAAAAAAAAAATGGTTTTTACATTTATATTAAGGAAAAAAGCCTTCAAGGGGTATGTCAGAAGTTATAGAGCATTTATCTCTAATTATACAGATCCTAGTATTTTATTTGAAAATGTTAGACATACTATTTATAATATTTTGACTAATGATGATTTAATTTCAAGGATGAAATTTTTATTAAATCTAAAGATAAAATTTATAAAATATTCAGAAAATGAAACTATTACGTATCAGGATGTGTTTTTCTCCAGTCGAGTAGAACATATTTTATCTCGGTATATGATCGATGAAAGGTTAACAAATGCTTTTGATACAATTTTAAACTTCATTGATCAGTTTATAAAAAACGGATCAGGGTGGATAATTAAGGAAATTATATTTTTAGATATTCATTTAGGAATTTATAAGGCTGAGAGTGGTGGATGTGGTAATATCATCCTACCAAAACATTTAATTAATAAGCGTTGTTTGTTGAATATTAAATGTAGTGATAATCAATGTTTTTTATACTGCGTAATTGCTAGTTTGTATCCAAATACTAACAACAAAAATTCGATTTATTCGTACAGGAAATTTTTGAAATATTTAAATACAAATACCCTAAAATTTCCAGTAAATATTAAAAATATTCCATCATTTGAAAAAAATAATAGTTTAAAAATTCAAGTATTTGGATATGAAAAAAAAATAATTTATCCTATTTATATAAGTAAATATCAGTTCGAAAAAGAAATTAATTTGTTATTATATAAATCCCATTATTTTCTAATTAGAAATTTTAACAGACTATTGTCAGAAAAATCAGGAATACGAAAATTTTGTAAACGATGTCTTATAGGCTTTCAAAGAAGCCATACTTTAAATGAGCATGTGAAAATATGTTCTAATTATAAATATCAGAAAGTTTCTACCCCGACTGGAGAAAGAGCGGTTGCTAAATTTACTAATTACGAGAAGCAATTATATCACCCCATAGTAATTTATGCTGATTTTGAATCGATTCTAGAAGAAGTTGATGTAAACGCTGTAGATCTAAATTCTAGTTTCACTAAAACTATTCAGATTCATAAACCTATATGTTATTCTATCGTTATTATAGAAAATGATGATGATTTATTCTATTCTAATTTTTATTGTGGTAAAGATGCTGTTAAGCATTTTTTATTTGATATCCAGAATCAATTAAAATTTTTATTAGATAAAATAAATAGTTATGTAGAAATGAATGTGGATACTATTCCCGATAATTACGAACATCGGTGTCATATATGTGAGGAGGGGTTTAATTATGATGATATCAGAGTAAGAGATCACGATCACTTAACAGGTGATTTTCGCGGAATAGCTCATAACCATTGTAATTTAAATTATAGATTCAAAAAATTTATTCCTATTATACTACATAATTTTACAGGTTATGACTCCCATCTGATTTTCAAAAATATTCCTCCTAAACTATTTTCGAGAATTCAGATTATCCCAGTTAATTCAGAAAAATTTACTACGTTTACTTTAGATCATTTCAAATTTATAGACAGTTTCCAATTTTTAAATTCTTCGCTAACTACTTTAACAGAAAATTTAAAAAATGCAAATTATAATTTTCCTATTTTTAATCAATTTTTCTATAATAACGAAAATAAAAATTTATTAAAAAGGAAAGGAATTTTCCCATATTCTTATTTTAAAAATGAGGATATTTTATACGAGAAATGTTTACCCCCAAAAAAATATTTTTATAACGAATTATCTGGAGAAAATATTAGCGATGATGATTATGATCATGCAAAATTAGTTTGGAAAAAATTTCGTTGTAAAAATTTTAAAGATTATTTAAAATTATATCAATATGTTGACACTTTATTACTAGCTGATATATTCCAAAATTTTAGAAAATTAAGTTTAAAATATTATAATTTAGATCCAGTATATTTCATAACAGCTCCAGACTTAACATGGAATTGTGGATTAAAAATGACAAAAATTCAACTCGAATTATTTAAAGATATTAATATGTACCTTTTTATTGAACAAGCAATTCGCGGCGGAATTAGCCTAACTTCGAAAAGATTCGCGAGGGCCAACAATCCTCTAATTCCAGAAACCTATGATAAAAATCAACGACATAACTATATTATTTCGATAGATGCTAATAATCTCTACGGATTTGTGATGAGTTCTTATTTACCTGTAAATAATTTCAGATGGTTATCTGAGGATGAGATAAATGCTTTAGACATTTGTAATATTCCCGATAGGAATAATATAGGCTATATTTTAGAGGTTGATTTAAATTATCCACCAAATGTTCATGACCGCCATAATGACTTACCATTAGCTCCTAATCATACATATATTCCATTCGATTTATTATCAAATTATCAAAAATCGGTATTAACTAAATTAAATTTAAAATATAATAATAATAATAAGAAATTAATTCCAACTTTGTTTGATAAACAAAATTATGTAATTCATTATAGAAATTTAAAATTTTATTTAGAAGAGGGTTTAATATTAACTAAAATTCATCGAGTGCTTGCATTTAATCAAGAACCATGGCTTAGAGATTATGTATTGTTTAATAATAAAAAACGGCAGGAATCAACGAATGATTTCGATAAAAGTTTTTTCAAGTTAATGAACAACAGTTTTTTCGGTAAAACCTGTCAGAATGTGAGAAAGCGTTTAAATTTAAAAACAGCCATGACTGAAAATCAATGTCGAAAGTATTTATCTCACTCAGCTCTCGAAAATTTCCAAATTATTAATAATAATCTCACGATTTTTCAAATGAAAAAAATTAACTTATGTTCGGATAAACCGATTTATATAGGATTTTGTGTATTAGAATTAAGTAAATTGCATATGTATCAAACATTTTATAAAATATTTAAAAATAAATATGGTGAAAATGTGGACTTGTTATATACAGATACTGATTCGCTAATGCTTCAAATTTATACGAATAATTTATATAACGACTTTAAATCATATCCAGATATTTTTGATTTAAGCAACTACCCTAACATGCGTGAATTATTTGATGTAACAAATAAAAATAAGCTCGGATATTTTAAAGACGAGACCGCGTCTAAACCTATAATAGAATTTTGTTCATTATAACCAAAAATGTATTCGTATATTTTCGATAATCAAAATAAAAAAAACGGCTAAAATGATTAAAAAATCTGTCGTTAAAACTTTTAACCACGAGAAATATAAAGAAGTTCTTTTTAATACAGAGCTATTAAGACATTAGCAGTATAGTGTTAAAAGTAAAAACCATCTTGTAACAACATATCTTCAGAATAAAATATCACTCTCACCGTTTTATGACAAAAAAATATATTTCTGATAATGGTATAGATGTGATATCGTTCGGACATTATACTTTTTATATTTAAATTCTTCCAGATTCTCTGATATCATCCCCTTCCAATACAATTACATATTATTATACAAGAGGAAACGAAATTCAAAAACTTGTTTAATACATGGTGTTTTGAGTAAAACATATCGTTGCTTATAACATGCTGTAAATAAAGCTGGATTACTTAAATTGCCAAATAATAAGAAATACTATTGTAAATTTTTTGTATTGACAAACCAGATAACGATGATGTTATGTAATAATAATTTTATAAAATGTGGTTGTTTTAACTGTAATCTTACTTTTTAAAAAAAAATGTTGTAACCAATTTCATTGCTTATTTATATAAAAATAAAACTATATCCTAATACCGAGTTTTTTTTTTATAAAATTCAAACACGTTACACCACTTTAATGGGAAAAGTTTTCGAGTTTACCGATGGACGAAAATAATATCAAACGTTTTAAAAACTATATTAAATGGGAGATTATAAGCCAAAAAATTGATTTAAGCCAAGACTTCATTTCCGAATTCGCTGATAATTTAAACTGGGAACTAATATGGAAAAATTATATATTTACCACTACGTTTATCGAAAAACATATTAAACACGCTAAATGGAATATAATTTCAGAACACCAATTATTAGACAAAGAATTCATGCATAAGTTTTCAGACTATCTTAATTGGGATAAAATAGCAAAATTTCAACTTCTCTCTGATAATTTTATTAAAAAATATATTGATAAATTAAATATGAGAATAGTTTTAAAATATCAGCGATTAAAAACCGATACGCTGCGGGAATTACAAGATTTTTTCCACTGGGATTTGGTTTCTCGTTATTAAATACTGAACGAAGATTTTATTCACGATTTTAAATACCATATTTTCAGGTGCTATATTATTAAATATCAGAAACTAGATCACAAATATATCGCTGAAAACTCTCAGTTTGTTGGTCTACATAATTCAGGATATTTGTAACATTGTTGATGATATAATGGAAAAATTAAATAAATTCGATGAAGAATAAGAAAATTAAAATCTGTAACATATCGATTTTTTAAAGAAATAAAAAAAAGTTAAAAGAGTCAATTGTTTTTTTTTCAAATCTAGTAATTAATTGTATTATCTACAAAATCAGAAATATATCTATATATCATGATAGAAAAAAACAAAAACTTAAGTTCTGAACAAAATATTGAATAGATGATGGAATGCAGTTCACTTCGAGGGGCCAGTTTTAGGATAAAAGATTTCTCCTAAATAATTTCATTAAGAAAAATATATTATAACAGTTTTTGTTTCTCTATACTAGCGATATTCGTAACATCATTGATGATATAATNTATGATTTAAATTATATATGTTTATCAAAAGACAATCAAATGATTCCTTCTAAACCCTATACTCCGGATTATACCAATAAAATTTATGCAAGAAATTTTATCTTGTTATTTGAAGATACCGGATGTATTCATCATCACAAATCTATAAATATATTGTACGACGAGTATCGAGACGGTTATAAATGATGATTTAAATTATATATGTTTATCAAAAGACAATCAAATGATTTTTTCTAAACCCTATACTCCAGATTATACCAATAAAATTTATGCAAGAAATTTTATCTTGTTATTCGAAGATACCGGATGTATTCATCATCACAAATCTATAAATATATTGTACGACGAGTATCGAGACGGTTATACTTTATATTGTTTCGATCTTACGCCCGATAAATCAGGCTCCAAGTCTCACGTTAGCGTTAGAGCTTGAAAATATTTCTGTGGAATTAAAGTTTTCGAAGGCGATACCGGAAACCATAAACGATATTTGTTTGCTAGAATACTATAATACCTTAGAAATCGATCATTCACGAACCGTATTCGTCAATTATTAATGAATACCGTTATGTTTTGGAGATTAGCAGTGAGCGATCTGAAAATAAAAAGAAATTTTGGAGGAGGTTTTGCATCTTACGATCTACCGTTTCGAATTGATAATAAACAATCTTTTATAATTAATTTAGACGAAAAAAATAAGCCTGGAAGTCATTGGGTATTAGTATTTTTTACAAAAGATAAAATTACTTGCATTTATTATGATAGTTATGGATTAAATCCGAGGAAAGCGAGTAACATCAGATTTATAAAACGAAATTCAAAAAAATATTGTTGGAATAATATTATTCATCAAAGTTTGTTTTCCTTAAACTGTGGTTATTTCTGCTTATATTTTTTATATAAAATTAATAGAAATCTATGTTTATCAGAACTGCATGTAACAGATAAATTTTATAACGATGAATTTGTTAAAAATTTTGTTAAAAATAATTTTAATTTATCAAAACCGATTGTAATAACCAATAACCAGTGTTGTAATTCAATAAATAAATCTACAGTAGAACCTCGATTATCCGGACTAATTGGGGATGAAGGTAGTCCGGATAAGGAAAAATCCGGATAATCGAAATAGATACTTTAATTTGTCTTTTAATGATAATACAACACGTTTTCTTTTCGATGACATATTGGTAATATTAAAAGTAAATACTGTATTTAAATCGTGATCAAATTTTCAAGAAACAAACGTTCGTATTGAATTTGGACTACTACTGACCAACGCTAACAGACTACCTATTGTTTAAAAGGCCCTCTGGTGGCGCAAGAAGACGGATTTTATAAAATAAAAAGCAGTTGAAACTGCATTTTTATGAATAAAAATTTGACAAACTATTTATCGTTTTATGACGAGTAAAATTTTTTCGTCGCGTTCGCGGCTTTTAAGTAATGCATAAACCTTCGAGGCGCGAGGCCCTTCGGACCGCGAGGCATAGGCGGTGGCCCACGTCGTCCATGCCTTACGCCGCCCTTGGTCATAGAAATGATGTAATTTGAATATAAATTATTTATAAATACGTATGTCAAGTTATATTTTTATTACTACGTAAATTATATTTAAGAGTTTACGGCCACTGTGCTGGGTGAGACGTTGTTAAAACAAAAAAAGTTATGCATTCCATCATGTACATAAACAGTGTCATAATTCGCCAAGTGCAAATCAGCAAATTCGTAAAATTTTTGTTTATTTTGAACAATCCGGATAATCGAAAATCCGGATAATGGAGGTCCGGATAATGGAGGTTCTACTGTATTTAAAATATGAAAATTGTGTTTTTATTCACAAAAACTTACTATTAATTTTCGCTAAAATTTCCAGCATTCAATCGTCGTCATTTTCTTCTATTACAAGCTGCTATCCGAAACTCAGGCATTATTTATACTGATACAGGATTTTCCTCAATAAACAACTTGTGCATTCAGCTTGACCCACAAAATAGGTGGAGGAAAATACTTATACAAAATTTTCTTTAATAAACAACTTGTGCATTCACCTTGACCCACAAAATAGGTAACCAGATTTTTCCATTCGACTTGACAGGACATGTTACGGGATTAGGTTAATCTAAAAAATTGCTTGTTTGCACAATTTTATTTGGAAAAAATACAACAATAATCATCTGATTTGGTGTGAATATCGAGCTGTTTTTATATATGAGTTAGGGTTAGATATAATACCGATTATATCCAACAGAATTGTGTACTTTTCAATACTCAAAATATAAAGAAGTTTTATTTAATACATACTTGTTTCCAGGGAGAAAGAATTCTTATCCTCAGATGTAATGGTAACAGAGAGCAACATAAGACTTTTTTTTATGTGGAGATAATATACGATTCAAGTTTTAACAAACGATTTGTTCTTAAAGAAAAATATGATTTGGTGTTAGTGATTAATATGGGTAACCTAATTATGGTAAATATTAAAAAAAAAACTGAATTATTGGACCGAGTTTTTTTTTTAAATCTATTTCGTTAATATTACCGATCTCTGTAGATAATATACAACTTGGTTCTTATAAGATTTAACTTTTGTTTATCTGCTTACTTTTCTCAGTACTTAGATCCAAAATCAAAATCAAATTCTGCAATTAGTTAAATTTTATTTAAGTTTTCATTATATCATCAATGATGTTACTAATATCGCTAGTATAGAGAAACAAAAAAACTGTCATAATATATTTTCTGAATGGAATTATTAGACGAAAGCACCTGTGAAAAACAGGTGTGCCCTAGTTAGAAGACGAAAAAAAACACAGCTGTGCCCTAGTTAGAAGACGAAAACACCTACGAAAAACAGCTTGGGAAAACAGCTGTTCCAAAGTAAAAAGACCAAAAAACAGCTTCGTTCCCATGACCTAGATAATAACTCTTCGAAGACAGGACAAAGAAAACAAACAGGGTTTGTAGGTCAGTAGTTTAGGATAAAAGCAAGTGAATTTTTCCAGAACCTTACTAATCGACCAACTTTTTTACCAAGAACTTCACTCGTTGACCAACAACTTCACTCATCAACCAACTTTTCTACCAAGAACTTCACTCATCTAAAAGAAAATCATGTCTGACATTGGTAAGTAATTTTTATTTTAATAATAATAATAATACTTACTTTAATTTAGATTATAATTTTTTTTATAAACTAATTGTAGAATTTGATTTTNGAAATTAATTCTGACTTTGTTTGATAAACAAAATTATGTAATTCATTATAGAAATTTAAAATTTCATTCAGAAGATAGTTTAATATTAACTAAAATTCATCGAGTGCTTGCATTTAATAAAGAACAATGGCTTAAAAAATATGTAGTGTCTAATAATAAAAAACAACAGGAATCAACGAATGATTTCAATAAAAGTTTCTTCAAGTTAATGAACCTGACTTTGTTTGATAAACAAAATTATGTAATTCATTATAGAAATTTAAAATTTCATTCAGAAGATAGTTTAATATTAACTAAAATTCATCGAGTGCTTGCATTTAATAAAGAACAATGGCTTAAAAAATATGTAGTGTCTAATAATAAAAAACAACAGGAATCAACGAATGATTTCAATAAAAGTTTCTTCAAGTTAATGAACAACAGTTTTTTTGGTAAAACATGTTAGAATGTAAGAAAACGTTTAAATTTGAAAACAGCCATGACTGAAAATCAATGTCAAAAGTATTTATCTCACGCAGCTCTCGAAAATTTCCAAATTATTAATAATAATCTCACGATTTTTCAAATGAAAAAAATTAACTTATGTTTGGATAAACCGATTTATATAGGATTTTGTGTATTAGAATTAAGTAAATTGCATATGTATCAAACATTTTATAAAATATTTAAAAATAAATATGGTGAAAATGTGGACTTGTTATATACAGATACTGATTCGCTAATGCTTCAAATTTATACGAATAATTTATATAACGACTTTAAATCATATCCAGATATTTTTGATTTAAGCAACTACCCTAACATGCGTGAATTATTTGATGTAACAAATAAAAATAAGCTCGGATATTTTAAAGACGAGACCGCGTCTAAACCTATAATAGAATTTTGTTCATTATAACCAAAAATGTATTCGTATATTTTCGATAATCAAAATAAAAAAAACGGCTAAAATGATTAAAAAATCTGTCGTTAAAACTTTTAACCACGAGAAATATAAAGAAGTTCTTTTTAATACAGAGCTATTAAGACATTAGCAGTATAGTGTTAAAAGTAAAAACCATCTTGTAACAACATATCTTCAGAATAAAATATCACTCTCACCGTTTTATGACAAAAAAATATATTTCTGATAATGGTATAGATGTGATATCGTTCGGACATTATACTTTTTATATTTAAATTCTTCCAGATTCTCTGATATCATCCCCTTCCAATACAATTACATATTATTATACAAGAGGAAACGAAATTCAAAAACTTGTTTAATACATGGTGTTTTGAGTAAAACATATCGTTGCTTATAACATGCTGTAAATAAAGCTGGATTACTTAAATTGCCAAATAATAAGAAATACTATTGTAAATTTTTTGTATTGACAAACCAGATAACGATGATGTTATGTAATAATAATTTTATAAAATGTGGTTGTTTTAACTGTAATCTTACTTTTTAAAAAAAAATGTTGTAACCAATTACATTGCTTATTTATATAAAAATAAAACTATATCCTAATACCGAGTTTTTTTTATAGAATTCAAACACATTACACCGCTTGAATGGGAAAAGTTTTCGAGTTTACCGATGGACNATTTATATACTAATTAATTTTTTATAACCCAAAGTGTATCGAATCCATACTACTTCTGTCATAAGGATGAATATCATTTCTCATTAAACAGACAGAAGAAGGACTACTTGATAATTAATTAATTTTTCACAGATTACTTTAATTTCTCCCTAAAACAATAGCATCGTTAGCAAAAAATGAAAAATATAAAGAGATAAAAATTTCAGGACTGACTGATTGACAGAAGACAACCAACTTAGGATTTCAGTAACAGATGGGGAGTCAGTCTTAATAAAATAGTGAAAAGGTGGAGAAAGCACCTGAGTGAAAGACTTAATGAACAGCCGAGTGAAGGACTGAATAAAAGAGACAAAGAATGAAAAGAAAACAGAATAAGTGAAAAAAAAGGAGGATAATTATTTTTCTGGTATGTTTTAATTCGTTCTTTCCTGATACTAATTGCTAGGTACTTTCAACATTTTGTACTTAAAAGTAAGCAAACATCTTAAAATGAATTTTGTGAGTTTCGTTTTTCTGTAATAAATATTATTTTCTATTTTTACGTGATGGTGCACTCATCTTTTTGATAGGCTTATTCCTGGACTTTAGACTGACCTTTACTGTCCTGCCTTAACAATTTTCTTTTTTTTTACTTTCTTTGTCAAACTCAAAGGTGTGTCAGGGAAAACACACTTGGTGACAGGGCCCTACCATAAAATTGCATAATCTAATTTTTGATGGCCCCAATGCCCCACAAGATATTCGGAGAAAATATTTATATAATAAGCATCATTAACAAAAGTTATACTCTTATATGAATATTTTAATATTTAATTTTGTGGACATGTAACAAATGAAATTTTAAGAAATGTATAAACTCTAATTATAATTAGAATAATCTATATATATATATATGGACGTGCATGTCCCTATATTTCACTTTTTCGTCAAAACTACGCATCGCACGTGAATGGTGTTTGTATGTGGTAGTAGCCCCAAGTCTCCATTCGTGCACTATGGGGGTTGCGTCTCGATAGGGTGCGGGAGATATGGGGCTGAAAGTGGTTGATAATAGCTTTCTATTTCGAATGTTTTGTTCGAATTTAATTCGAACATAAAATTCGAATATTGGTTCGATTAAATAACGATTGTAAACGTTCCAGAAACGTTGAAAATAGTTCGTTTGACTAGACGTGAACAGGAGACGTTCAGAAATAGAATCAGGATTAGGTCTCTAATTAGTCTGGAAATGGGGACCTAATTCTGGAATTTTGTGAAAACGGTAAGATTGGCTATCATGTAATTATCTTAATCTTTACTATCGTTACTTTTTAAAAACCCAACGAAGCGGGTCCTTGCAGCTAGAGTCTAGATTAATAGAAAAACAGTCTTTTATATACATAAAAAACTACATTACATACAAATGTATGAACAAATAAAAACCCAGCGAAGCAGGTACTTGCAGCTAGTATATATATAAAAATGGACGTGTGTGCCTGCATATTTCACTTTTCCGCTAAAATTACACATAGCACACGAATGATGTTTGTATGTGGTAGCAGCCCCAAGTCTCCATTCGTGCACTACGGTGGTTGCGTCTCTATAGCTATAAGAATGCGGGAGATATGGGGCTGAAAGTGGTTGAAAGTGGTTTTTTATTTCGAATTTTATGTTAGAATTAAATTCGTACAAATTCGAACATAAAATTCGAATATTGGTTCGATTATAGAACGATTGTAAACGTTCCAGAAAATTGATCTAATTAAAAATAATTCGTTTGACTGGACGTAAAAATTCTCTAATTAGTCTGTAAACGGGGGACCTAATTCTTGCATTTTGTGAAAACGGGTAAGATTGGCTATAATGTAATTATCTTATTCTTCACTATCGTTACTTTTTGCCCACAAATAAAAACTCAGCGAAGTGGGTCATTGCAACTAGTAGCATATAAATTTTACTCTGTTAACTTTCTTTTTTCAATTGCGCAGCATTTAAAAAATACATGATGTAACGTTCTAGTAAGAAATCAAATAGAAACAAGAATATTTGTATGTAACAGACAAATTTTCATATTCGATTGCAAAGAGTCATCGACTAAGAATAAATAGCTACTGATTTGGAGTCTAAGCTAATAAGAGAGTGCGTATAAACAGGTAGATGAAAAAAGCACTTGACTTGTTCACTTGTTGCAAGACGTCTGCATGTATGAAACAAAGGAATGGCAATTGAAACTTTTGCAGTATGTACTCACGGATATAAACGACTTTAGACGTGTATTTGACTAACAGTTTTTTTAGCAGTAACCAAATTGGAGCTACCAGTGAAAAACAGAAATTTATCACACCAGAAAAAATAAACCAAAAAACGATTGCTAAGTCTATTTTTAAAAAAACGGTAAGTTTATTGTTATTTAGTCTCATACATACGGTTTATCGAAATTTGGTTTTTCCGGCCAGAAATTATTATATATAATCCTAAAATAAGTTACATTTCGGGTAACTGAATGCTAAATTGTGAGAGGAATAATTGTACTTAACGAAAATGTGAAAAAAGTTCACTATGAAAGATAAAATAAGTATTTTATAAAAATAGAATTTTTTCGAAAGATAAAAAAATAATGCAACTAAAATCAATTAGTGAATGTCAACAAGAAATTAAAAGTCTTAGAAAAAAGAGAAAAATGGACCAAGGAACATCGAAAACTTGAGAATAAAACAAGAACATTATTTGACTGTTCTAAAAGGTGATAGGAAGTACGACATATCGGCTGTTTCACCTATTAATTAACATGATAATTAACCTAAATTCTATCTGTATTATTTTTTGCAGGACACGTGCACAATTTTTCCTACACCAAAAGTACTATTAGTATACTTATTTCGATTAGATATTTTCGTAAACAACTATGTTTCGAAGGAAAACAAAAAGCTACAATTCCTTGACCACAACAAATTGATCGAAAATTATAAATTATAAATTAAAAAATATACATAAAGTAAAATAGACTGCCAGGTTTGCTTACAGTTGATTTTATAGGACACGCCATTACGTAAAAATCTATTCACTGGATACTGCACAGCCCGAAACATGAAAAGTTTCGTGTTTCGAAAACAGAAGTTGAAGATATAAATATTATTACATCTGTAATATTATCGATTGCGTAACAACTAACGTTACTTATAATTATTTATTTACTTTAAATATAATATAAGTGGATTATTTTCAATAATATAAAAATATTTTAAACGCTTATTAACGCATATGCTAATATCGATTACGAAAAATGCTGATATATTACTTATTTAACTATATATTTACCTCAATACATTATAGAATTTTTACGGGCGATTCAGATATTTCTAACATTTTATTCAAAAACGCTACTGAACGTAAAATACAAGTTGTCAGAATATAAATTAACTGCCACTGCCAACAATGCAATCGGCATGCATTTTTAACAGCAGATGTACTGTTAGTAGGCAGATGTACTGTACCTAAAATTTATTTATACAAATCTTGAAAATAAAACAATGATAATTTTTCTTTTCTAAGTTAGTTGCATTTTTTAACCTTTAGAAGTTGCAACTGCGTTATAAAACTGCAGATACAGACTCTAGGATATACAACGTTAAATACTAATTAAAGAATAAATTAATATACAAAATTTTTGGTTTCGTGACAAACTTAGTAATAAATCCGAATCCAATATCTAACTTTATCGGCTTCACGCAATACATTTCTACATTTAATAATATGAAGGAGATTTTTATTTTTATAGTTATTCTAATTGGATAAATATAAACCCGAAGGCTAACTGTGAAAAAAGTATTTTATAATTAAACTTTCGTGCAAATAATAATTTTCATTCCAGTTACTATATAATTGTATAGAATGAATTGCATAAATTTAAAGTTATATATTACAATTACTTGTGTATATAATTTGCATTTATTTGTTAAAAAATATAGAATTTAAATGAAAAACATACAGAAACTTTTGCTATAATTATATTTATATTTTCAAATAAGCCTACATATTTAAAGACAGTTGAATTTGCGTCTATATCTGTAATGTTTCAGAAAACAATTCGTGAACTGATAAAATAGAACAGAACAATTATCTTAAATAAAAATAACTTCAAACTACTTAATTTCATTTCATACCTGAATCAATAAAGTAATTTACTGTGTGCAATTTTGAGCGCAAATATTAATTGCATTTCTTTATTTGTGTTATATTATTTTTTTATTGTTGAGCTTAAAGTTGTTCACTTATTTCAATTAGTTCTTAAATGATCAATTGTAAACTATTATCGTTCAAATGTCCCATACTGTATAAACCTCATATTTTTCTAATCCTTTGTTCTTTAAAACTACTTTTAGGTTCTGTAAGTTTCTGTAAGGCAAACCTATGGCATAAAACACAAACGTATCTGGTAGATATCATCTGATTTCAATTTATCATCTGTTTTTTTCAAATAATGTTTTGTTTATTACTTGTTCGTCGTTTTTTAATTAATCAGCATTTTTAAAATTAATCGACTTAATACATATTCGTTTAAATTTTTTAAACATTGTTATTCGAATTTTATGTCGTCTGCTAGTAAGGATTTATTAACAAGACTTATTAAACTAGTTTTACAGATTCTTCAACTCGGTTTTACTGAATAGAAAATAAAACAACAATTTACTAATCTGTGAAACTAAGTTGCAGTATTTTTAAAGCCAGTTTAGTAAGTCCTGTTAATAGATAGGTACTAGTGAATAATAAGATTATCGTTATTTCAAGTTTACAATTTTCGCAAACGTAAACATCTTTTAAGCTAAGTACGCTTAACAAATTCGCCATGCCCGCTTTATATCTTTCCAAAAATAATTGAATTTTCTCCAACGAAACTACTAAAGAAAATAAGAATTTTAGTAAAATAACTCAATATGCAAAATATGAATTTAATTTTTGTAAAATTGAAGAGTTAATACTTTTTTAACATGAGGCTACTTAACATTATAACTGTACATACTCGTAACTTCATAACTATGTTAACCAAAAATTCATTTGAGTTTTATTCTTAATACAAAATTATATTCTTTGCTACATATTTTATGTTGAAATGCAAAATGAAAGTTATAAAGTTAAAATAGTTTATCTAAAGGTTTATCATCACTCCAGTAAATATAATATTGTTTAAAGAAAATGAATTTGTAAGAAATAAAATAGTCCACATACCTATTTTCGAAGAAATATAATTGAAACACCCAAAAACTAAGATGAACGACCAAAGTGCTTTCATTTTCGGCTTATCTCGGAATAATTAGGAGTTTCTCTGTTTGGCATGTGAATGCTATGTATTTTTTACCACGCATTGTTTACAGCCACTGTCGTTATGGAAACAAAATACAATTTCAAATTCGTTTACTTTACTCACAGGACAAACGGTCTTTATCCACACACGAAATGAATGATGTGTTAAATGCTATCAAATGAATTTGTTTAAAATAATGGAAAACAGAGTTTATTTTTTTAAGTCTATACTTTCAAGTGAAAACAGAATGTTTCAAGCTTCATGATTCATACACAAAAATTCATACTATTTAACTATTTTTACTATTTGTGAAATAATAACAGTTCGTATTTTGTGACGCTATTATCTACCGTTGGTAACTGTGACTTCAATGAAATTTATTGATAAATATATATTTTTTCATAGAACTTGATAATATTTTTAAAATTAAAATTTCAAAAAATGGCACAATATATACAGTAGACCCCCTATAACGCGGGTTCAAATAATGCGAATTCGTATATCGCGGCAAAGAATTGCGACCGGATTCGTGTAAGGACGCTAAAAGAAAATCGTTAAATGCGAAAAAAACGTCATCGCAATAGTAAACGGCTAATCTACTACTTTCTGTAGTTCAGCGCCACGCTACAGAGATTTTAGGCAGATAAGTTGAGTTTACTATCGTCTGTACAGTATTATATTTAAATTATATATAAATTAGGTACTGTATATATAATTATATATTAATTATATACAGTATAAGTAAGGTTCATATATATAAATATAGGTTTGTATATATAAATTATGTATATCTGTAAGTCTAATACAATACTGTTATTTTATACATTTCTTGTGGAAATAACATTTCTTATTCAACGGCCATAAAAATTATTTTTATTAATGATGTTTCCAAAGTTCAACGAATTTTTCGCAGAAAAATAACTTATCAGAAAACGCGTCTGCTGTTTGGTGCGCTGCTCTGCGACAAACACAAGCTTAAGTAATGGCGTCGTCGAACGGTGAACACTCAGTAAGTAATCCTACAATTTTTCGTTTATAGCATAGTTTATACGAATTACTTCCGAAAAATTATATGTAATTTGTAAATGTTCGAATCAAATTAGTCTAAAATCGATTAATTTTATGGAAGCAAACGTTTCAAACAGTCGTAGTTAATGAACTGCACACGTGACGGGCTGTGATTGGCTCACGTATTTAAAGATTTATACAACGCGAAATTCTTATAAAGCTGAACGTATCTACCGAGTTATAGGGGGTCGACTGTAGATATTTTTTAATATTTAGTAATTTTTGAGTCTCTTTCACATACAGTAGAGCGTCGATTATCTGAAAGTCAATCATTCGAAAAAATTCTAGTCGGCAAATTTAAATTTACGCCAGTGCTGTAGCGCTGTAATCTTTGGTTATGTCTTCGGCTACTCAAATATTTTACGTTTTTGATACTTCTGAAGTATAATTTTTTATTGTTTTTATATTTTTCAATATATTTATTTTGTTCGTACGAAATAAAAAATTTTTTTTAATGATACAATAGTCTTCGTTAGGCTTAACATCGACGAAAATTTAACGCAAAGCGACCCGCAACGGAGATAAATGTCAAGATGGGATAAATTAATATATTTTTTCGTACACAATCGATTATTCGAAACTCCGATCTTCCGATCAATCCCAGTTCCTAATTGATTCGGATAATCGACGCTCTACTGTATTTATTTGTTAGTAAGCTAAACTTTGTTCTATAAATGTACTGATGTGGATCGAAAGATCGAAATGTGTATAGATAAAAATAAAGAACATAGCAAACAGTAATGGTTCAAAGTCTTTTTAATTTTATTAAGTAAAACAGTTTACCATCAGTTAGTGCCAATGCCGTCTGTTTTCCCTTATACAGTAGAGTCTCAAAAACTCGGCCTAATGTGGACCGAAGGGTTGCCGAGTTAGTGAAAATGCCGGGTTATCGGTAATAGGGTTAAAAAAGAATAAGTACGAGTGTTTCCTCAGAAAATACTGTACTGTACTTGTATGTATTGTTTGTTTGAGAATACAACAGAGAATAATTTGCTCAAATACCCTTAAACATAAGAAAAATATGTACTTTATGAAGGCTTTTACTACATGAAAATGAAAATTAATGAATACACAGTGTACAATAATTTACCTGATAAGATAGACCTCAGAAAAATACTTTATGAGCGTAAATCTGTCTATAATGAAAATTATCTAGGAGTTTTTTTGCCCTGCCAGGGTGTGGCCCAGTTATCCGGACTGCCGGGATATCGAGTGCCGAGTTTTCAAGACTCTATTGTTATACGATATTTAGGTGTATCAGACAATCTATTATAACTTGGTTGGGTTTTATTTTTTTTAATTAAATTTTTATAGTTATATTGAACAAAATCAGATATGAAATTTATAGAATAATTCATTTTTTTTAACAATTACACAATTTAGATTATTTTAGTTAAAATTGTAATTTTGAATTATCTCATATTGTACTTTTAACATAATTTTATAAAATTAGCGTGATTCGAAAATTATATTTAATTATGCCTGCATTTTTCGGCAAAAATAACGATAAAATCAAGTTTTCATTCCTAAACACTTTGTGCCTATTTATTAATATTTTTTCACGTATTCTGCTTGAAGACTATGTTATGGTGACGAAAATATACTCTTTTATTTATCTCGGATATAAAACACCGTAATATTTTTTTATTCAATAATAATTATATTTCTTAATTTGTTTTTAATTAATACACATTTTTTTTCTGTTAGTTGTTTGTTTCTTTGTGAACTAATGATTTTAGCTATTTGTTGTCATTACTTTCTGTATTTCTTGAAGCATTTTTAAATTTTGTTGATTTCCTTAGAAAACATACAAGAAATAATAATGTAAAGATATCTGTAAAACAATGTGTTTCCCTTCTCACGGGACAGCTCACGTGTCTTTTAACTATGAAACTTTTTACTCATTTTACTACATTCGTTCTTTAATTTAAAACGTTTGCTATGTATATTTTATTGTTTCTCTTATATATTTTTTAATATGTCATATAAAAAGAAATAAAAATGTAGGTGAAAACTATGTGTTTGTAACATTTTCAGATGAATAAAAATGTCGTGGAAACATTTGATTCCACGACATTCCAGTAAAACTCGAAGAAAAACTCTATTGATATATTATTTCTTGCAAATTCTTATTGTTTTCATTTCGAAAACAATAATAATTTGCAATCTCTGTACACAAACACTGTACAAAATATTTTGATGTTTCTTTTGACTTTTTTTATGCTTTAGACCAGGGGTGTTTAACCCGCGGCCCGCGGGCCGCATGCGTCCCAAAGCAAATTACAATGCGGCCCAATAAACGTGTAAACAAAACCGACAAATGTTTTAATTTATTATTATTTATTTATTTCAACCGCATAAACTCAAAAAAAAAGTTTCACAAAGCCGTAAATCTTTATTTATATTTTATTTTTGAGATAAAAGAAAATATTTTCAAATACTTGGAGATGTGTGAATGCGGAAGAATTACTAAATAAAGCTTGAGTTGTGACTCAAAAGATTTTGAACCCAAATTTGGGATAAGGAGGGAAAGATGAAAAAGGACAAAAGATGTAGCACACATGAATATTGTGTTTATGCTGCGATATAATTAAAAGTGCTTATTGTTTTTTAACAGAGACCAATCTTCTTGTATACTATGTTTACGGCACAGTTTTATTATTAACGGTTGATAAAATTTGATCAAATGAAGAACCTGAGATAGCCATAGAAACGAAATTCCTCCATCCTCGCCAACAATTATAAAACCGTATTTTCCTTCTCTTTTTCAAATATCTTTGCTTTTGAAATAGCAAAGGATAAATGGAAAATTATCAGGAACATTGAAATAAAAATTTTTTCTAGCAAAAATGCAATCGTCTAAAGTTCTGTATAGATTTTGTGAAGCTGAGTAAATTTTATAGTACCTGCATGTAACCACAAAACCGTACACCCCTATGATTGCAGCTTAAATATAAAACTAATTTTTTTTTTTTTAAAGTAACGTATATAAAGTACTAACCAATCATATCTTCTTTAAAAACTATAGATCAATCGTTTTTTTAAACTTGAATCGTATATTATCTACAGATAAAAAAAACTCATATTGTTGATAGAGCCATATGCTTCTTCGTTACAAAGAGCATAACGCGGGGTCGACACGTATTAGTTCACGGTACCGACTGTATAGCAGAGGGTGCAATTTTCAACAAATTTTTAAGTTGTGTCATAGTTTTAATTTAATTTGCATCATTACTTTATATTAAATTCTTATCTTGTGTCTATTTATATATCGTTACTTTATATTAAATTCATATACTAATTAATTTTTTACCTCAAATGTATCCAATCTATACTACTTATTTATAGTTCGTTGTGAGATCAATTTCTGCTCGCAAATCATTTTTATTTTCTTATATCTAACGGAGCAAGAAAACAAAAAATTACACTGCAGGAATACAAGTAAAATTTGCGTAAATGTTAGATACAATGTGAAACGTCTCGTGTGCAAACTTATTAATATAATTTAAAAATTTAAATGTTGCTAAAATAATATCAATTTATTAACTTAAAAATATTATTAATACATCAGGTAAACACAAGGTTAAACTCTAAAAATTATTACTGCAAAGAAATCCTGAAAAGTATAAAATTTAAATGAAAATCAATTATTGTAACTAAATGTAGAGTACATTTCTATTAGATTAATAATAACAAAATTAATTACAGTAAAATAAAAAAATATTAACATTTTATTCGTATATAATAAATTCAAAATACGTTAAAATTTCGGGATATTTCAATGTAAATTAATTAAGAAACAATATACTATATCGTAACAGATCTCGAAAACTAACAACAGGTACAATTATAACAATATTATTCTGTTCAATTTACACTGAATAAAATAATATCTTGAAAAATTTTGTTTTATAATCTATGGTATAGTTTTATTTTATAATAAAAACTTAATTTTCCAGAGACATTTTTCCAAGTCTATATTTTGTTATTAGCTTTAATTAAAAAAATGGAGGAATCAAAGAAAAAACAACAGGAATGAACATCAATGCATNTATAATAAAAACTTAATTTTCCAGAGACATTTTTCCAAGTCTATATTTTGTTATTAGCTTTAATTAAAAGAATGGAGGGATCAAAGAAAAAACAACAGGAATGAACATCAATGCATTAAATGCAGTTTCTATTGCGATAAGAAATACTATTTTCACTAATATAATGAAAGCGTACATATCTCTGTATACAAATAAAATTCCTAAAGTGGTTGACAGAGATCCTTGAAATATTGGATAGCCGATACGATACAGACTGTCTTTCATCCTTTCATTCGGGTTTTGATACAAAGAACAAATATAAGCGTAAGACATGTGAGCCGGATAATTGACGCAGAATCCGACACATAATATCAGGCTCATCATTGAAAAAATATCCATGTTTATACCCCACAGAGACATGTATCCTAAAGTTTCTACAATGGTGGATGTTACCGATATTGCTACGAGAAAAGCAACGACAATGTTCGGTAGGATAACTATAAACAAAATCATAACCAATAGTGAAGTGATCCAAAATAAATCTGTAATTGTGCGTCCAATTATAATTCCTTGCTCGTACAGAGGAGTTAATGCTGCGTAAACGAGAACAGGAAAATCAAATTCGTCAGCAATTTTCCACAAAGTTTTTAACATTACCATTTCAGCTGCTGAACTTAACGTATCATTTACAAGGATGTGGAATCTGCTACTTAAAATATCGGATCCGTCAGAATTGAATGCGATATCGTTGGTGAATTGTTCTGCTGATTTAAATTTCAGGAAAACATTGCGAAGTCCATCCAAGAAATCTTCTTTAACTGACATGTTGTATCCTCGTAATGAATATTTAGCCAGCGGGTGATTTTGGAATTCTTTGTAATATTTTAACCAAGATACTGTAAATCGAGAATCTGCAATGTATGGAAGACTTTCGAATTTGTTAAGTAATTCCTCTATGTTCCTCTGTACGTTTAAATCTGAATAATCAAGTGTTCTATTAATGACTATTTGGTATGGAAACGTATAACGGCCGAAACTTATATAATATAATTCTATACCCTGTGTTATTACCGATTTTTGTGGATATAGCTTAGTGTAATCAACACCGTGTGTTATAGTTAAGGCTCCCCATATTCCAAATGATAAATTCAGAAAGTAAACTATGATAACTATTATCTTCATTGTACTGATACATAGAATTCTCCCCAACTTGTCCCGAAAGAATGCCATTGTTGGCTCATCCGTAGACGTTTCTTCTTCTGTAATAGAAGATTTGATATCTTCTGAAAATAAAGTTAACCACTTAGAATTTATATACATTATTTATTCGAAAAAAAAAACATTTCAGAACGATGTTTATTAATTTATAAATCAATTTATGTAATACTGATTGTTAGCAAATAATTGATGAATAAGAGATATCAGCAAAACAAGTAAATAAAAACTGCTTAGACATTTCATAATATCACATAAAAAATATGCTTATTCAAAAACGCCATTTACTTAAAAAAGTTTTGTACCATATATTTCATTTTATTTTATTAAAAGGCCGTTATGTCAGCAAAATAAAACAAAGTTATCATTGAAGAAGGAGAAAGTGAGGAAACGAATAAGGAGAATGTACAGTCAGAAAGAAAAGTAAAAATGACTCCCTCTCAGCGAGTCACGCAAGGTTAATACTTTTCACTGCGTTTAATGTTCACTTAGAGTTTTTATGCTACGACGTCGTTGGTCAAAAAGTAAACGTGAGTTGTAAAGAGCTGTACTCTAATAACTAGTGCAGCTTTATATAATAAAAAAAGGAAAGTTTAACGCTTAACTCTGAAATAAAGATTTATACTTATATTAAAATTAAGCTACCCTGCGATAACTCGTACTTCAATAATATATTAAATTTTCTGAAATAATGCACCATGTATTCAATACATTATACACTTACCCTTCATATTTTGCCAGCAGTCACCTGATACCAGTTTGTGCAATCTCGTATAGCATTTACTTATAAAAAAAGTCTGTGTATATATCAATATATATTTTTTAAAAAATCGAAGAACATTACCTAAATTATAACGAAATGCTTTTTGTCGTTGTTTCTCTTCACTCCGTCCTGACAATGCCATGCACCCTGCAAAAAACGTTATCTGATACAAAAACGTAAACACTATGCTGGTTGCGGAATAATAACAAAACATTCTTATAAGAGGAAAAGATGACATCATTCCAATGCAATAGGAAAACAAATTAGTCAACGATGTTAACGTTATAGAAATTCCTGCTTCACCAAATGTTTCTTCCATGCGTTTGTGTACTTTTTGCTTGGGGTTTGATATTCTCCAACACGCCAATAATACGAAGGCATCGTCGATCTCTGTCACTACATCAGAAAATCTTTATTAATTGAAGAATTCATAATCAAAAAGTAAACAAATATAAAAGCGCGAGTAAATACTTACCGAGAACTAAAAACGGTATGGTGATGTTCCAAATACTATTCGGTACACCGACAACAGACATGAATCCGAAAGAAGAGACCACGGCCAGACCAGCCGATACCATACTTGCCATACCCAGAAAAGGCTTGCTTTTTGCCCAATTGTTGCTCATGCACATAACAGCAGTGAAAACAGATATAAATGCAATTAAAGCACCAATCATAGGTTTAATATTTTCCACTAANACCCAAATTAAAACGAAATGCTTTTTGTCGTTGTTTCTCTTCACTGCGTCCTGATAATGCCATGCACCCTGCAAAAAACGTTATCTGATACAAAAACGTAAACACTATGCTGGTTGCGGAATAATAACAAAACATTCTTATAAGAGGGAAAGATGACATCATTCCAATGCAATAGGAAAACAGATTAGTCAACGATGTTAACGTTATAGAAATTCCTGCTTCACCCAATGTTTCTTCCATGCGTTTGTGTACTTTATGCTTGGGGTTTGATATTCTCCAACACGCCAACAATACGAAGGCATCGTCGATCTCTGTCACTACATCAGAGAACCTTTATTAATTGAAGAATTCATAATTTAAAAGTAAACAAATATAAAAGCGCGAGTGATTACTTACCGAGAACTAAAAACGGAATGGTGATGTTCCAAATACTATTTGGTATACCGACAACTGACATGAATCCGAAAGAAGAGACCACGGCCAGACCAGCCGATACCACACTTGCCATACCCAGAAGAGGCTTGCTTTTTGCCCAATTGTTGCTCATGCACATAACAGCAGTGAAAACAGATATAAATGCAATTAAAGCACCAATCATAGGTTTAATATTTTCCACTAAATGCACATTTTCCTGTTCTATTGACCAGTGGTTATCAATGAAACACAGAAGATATTTAAATTGATGATTTCTTATTCGATTATATACTTCTGTTCGCCATCTTTTAATCATATTGTGTTTCTTCTTGTTGCTGTTGTCAGTGAAATAAACTAATCTCGTAGCATTTACTGTCTGAATGAAATCGTTTTCATCTTCGATTACACCCCCAAAGTTAAGAGCATAAATTTGATAAGAGTATGTCAACGGATCTATGTCGACCGGATACTTCAATTTCTTTTTTCGCTGTACAATATTATCAATTTCGGGCAATATTTCGGTAATCGGATTTTTAAAACATTTTTCGCGTACACGTGCACAAATATCTGAATATCCAATTTGTATACCTTCATGATGAATTGTTATATTTTTAATTAGTTGATCCACCGTACTTATTTCTAGCAGCACGTTTTTTTCGAGCATCTCTCCACCACCTTTTCGTGTAAAAATCAAAAACACACAATTCGATAAGTTTGTATATCTCGCCGGATCAAAAGATTTTGACGTATTGTACGGAAATGTTTTGTCAATGAACTTTTTAGTATTATAAACTTCTCCTGAATCTGCAAATGTCAGGCTTAATGAGTTTGTGATAGTGTTTGTATTGAAGATGAATGCTGAAAACGTCGCTGTTATTAAAACAGGAAGAAAAATAAAGAAGTACGAATGAAGTCCGATTAATCTTCCTAATCTTCGAAAAACGATCGATAATCGATTTTTCANATATTTTCCACTAAATGCACATTTTCCTGTTCTATTGACCAGTGGTTATCAATGAAACACAGAAGATATTTAAATTGATGATTTCTTATTCGATTATATACTTCTGTTCGCCATCTTTTAATCATATTGTGTTTCTTCTTGTTGCTGTTGTCAGTGAAATAAACTAATCTCGTAGCATTTACTGTCTGAATGAAATCGTTTTCATCTTCGATTACACCCCCAAAGTTAAGAGCATAAATTTGATAAGAGTATGTCAACGGATCTATGTCGACCGGATACTTCAATTTCTTTTTTCGCTGTACAATATTATCAATTTCGGGCAATATTTCGGTAATCGGATTTTTAAAACATTTTTCGCGTACACGTGCACAAATATCTGAATATCCAATTTGTATACCTTCATGATGAATTGTTATATTTTTAATTAGTTGATCCACCGTACTTATTTCTAGCAGCACGTTTTTTTCGAGCATCTCTCCACCACCTTTTCGTGTAAAAATCAAAAACACACAATTCGATAAGTTTGTATATCTCGCCGGATCAAAAGATTTTGACGTATTGTACGGAAATGTTTTGTCAATGAACTTTTTAGTATTATAAACTTCTCCTGAATCTGCAAATGTCAGGCTTAATGAGTTTGTGATAGTGTTTGTATTGAAGATGAATGCTGAAAACGTCGCTGTTATTAAAACAGGAAGAAAAATAAAGAAGTACGAATGAAGTCCGATTAATCTTCCTAATCTTCGAAAAACGATCGATAATCGATTTTTCACACAGTCAATTTTCATCGTTTTATTTTGATTTAGAGAAAATACTATTTACCCTATAAAAAGATAAAACATATTTTAGATAAATTATAATACATAATTGATTAAAATTCATTGTTATAAGTGACTATATGAAAGTTTCTGAATGTAAAGTTACGCACAATGGTTTACATGACTGCAGTTCCACTGTTCTGTTTAGCGATAAATGTCGTTTTCATATAATCAGATATGATATAATATAAAACCAAATATAAAATATAATACCAAATATAAAACCAAAATATAAAATATAAAACCAAATATAATATAAAACCAAATATGATATATGACCAAATATAAAAAGCATATATGAAGAATATAACAAAATTCTTATTCCAAGTTATAAATCTCCCGTAAGTCAAAAAGGAAAGAAAAATTGATTTTTCGTGTATTTTTCTACGATACAATTAAGTAAGAATTGGTTAATTAATCTAACTGTAATGTTATAAAATACTTATTCAAAATAACTGTTTAAGTTATAAGAAATTGTTTATATTTTTGCAACACATTGTATAAACTACATGAAAAGTATTTACGCGTATAAATATTGCGTTTATAGAAAATTTATTGGTCTGTAATTTGTCAGTGTCGAAAAAAGTTACATAGATGAAACAGGAGACCAGAAGTTAGAAAACATCGAAAAAGTAAATCCAGATTAATTACTTTACGTGCTTTGTGCAAAAAATTACACAAGAAGAACTTTTACGTTAACCAATGTCGATCAAATGCTGTATCCATCATTATGATACATGCAGAATATAGTGACATACTTTACAGTCAGCGATTCGATACAAGAAGAAAAAAATACGTGTATAAAAAATAACAATACAAAAAAAGAAATACAGTTGTCCCTTGATAATCCGACAGATATGGGACCAAAGGTGTGTCAGATTACCAAAAGTGTCCGGATTACCGAAAATAATTACATATTTCGCATTGTTTTGCTAGCAGTAACTTACAATATTCTCTACTCCAACTGTTCGAACAGAACTGCTCACATAAAACACACGAAATGTGTGTCATCGAGTAAGAATTGGATGGGGAGATTCACATCGCGACATGCTTCTGTGCAAGCAGACACGTAACGGGGACGGGTACCTTGACGGGAGGTGCGTCGGACTACTGAGCATGTCGGATTAAAAAACGTCGAACTATAGAGGGACAACTGTATATAAAAATTCAAAGTGAGAAAATAGAGAGAATCTGAAAAGGAAAAATATTAAACTACACTTACTATTTGGATACCGATTTTTACATGACATAAAGGAATGGAACAGTAAAGCTGGTAATAAATAAAACTAATATTATGATTCCGGATACTATACTTAATATGTTAAGATGGAGAATATATTTTAATGTTCCGATATATAAAGAAACTTATTTAATAATAGCAGAAATACATAATGTTCAGTCCATGAGAGATTTAATAAAGCTTTATAGACGAAAATGTGGAAATATATTATCGCTAATAATACACGACGATTGATCGATGTTACAAATATATTATTTAAAAATTATAATAAGTCTAATTACAGATCAATTTAAATGATACTACCGGAAGCTTGTCAAAATTAAAACAAATCTGTTGTCTATAATAATTTATTTAAACGTAAGTGACATATAAACTGAAATATGAAATTAAGACTAAAGTTTATCCCGAATTAAGTGAACTTTTTCTATAAACTTTCACAGTCGTGTATAAAATAAAACGAAATAACGCTTAATCTCATGAGAATAAAATTCTATTTTTTCCCCAACAGTTAATAAAAACTGGGATGATATGATCGTATCTTTCTCCGGATTCACTTCCTTTCAAAGGTGACACGTCCTTCTAATGTGTCACGTGGAACCAACAATTAAAATTCAACCATTGGCCTGATGTATAATAATTCCAAATTCATGGAAAAAAAACACATGAAAGACCCCATAATTATAAGGAGGGGGTCGATGATAATCGGACTTCGCCGTCATCGATAGTTCTGAACTGGTGTGCTCGCCGATCCCTGTGAAAACTGCTCCAGCCGTCACCACCATTTGCTCTCTCAATAAGAAAAGACTTTCATCCATTTGGAATCATCGAAGCTTCACCCGAATTTTGCGGATCAAAAGTATTTCGATACGATTCTGTTATTCCAACGAACAGGGACCAACTTCTAATAATTAATTAAAATATTCATTAACACTCGAACGATTGAGAACTCTCTCTCTCTCACTCTCTCTCTGGCGGTCAGAGTTACGATATTAATAATAAGATTACTTCCTTTTCCAGTATATTGTGTTATAAATTTAGAAGATAAGCTATGCATCTTAACCAATATTTTATAAACTTGTAAATAGTGTTGATAAACAAACGGGTTTTTGTTAAATAATAAGTTTGTGGAGTGCAACTTTTTCAGTTGTTTCGATTTGTTTTTATTCCGAGTCAAAGCATTGGCGACCGCTCGCGCGTGAACGAACTACTAACGGCCAACGCGATTTCCGTGTTCGTTAAGTCACGGTGGTGTCTGTTTTTACGTGGCATCAAACAGGTGCCGACTCTGTGGTCACACGAATAAGTAAATACAAGACTTTGTTCAACAGAAGCTATTTTCTGTCACTTATCTAATAAATATTAAAAGTATTTAAAGGCTTAAAAACAAATTTAACTACCTATTGAAACGGCATCGATAAAAGTTACGAAAGAAATTTAACGAAAACTCCAGACATTCATTTTCATGTACTGTTTTCTAGATAAAAATTTTTGCTTTTCGAAAGTTAAAAATTTGTCTCATTTCACATTTTCAAGCAACTTTTAAGTTTCTTGTTAATTTTCTCTAAGGAAAAAGGCAGAAAAAACATAAAACACAGCAGACAAGTAAGCAAACGATGAAAAAAAATTAGCAAGTAAAACTGTAGTCTACAAGAGTGAGAATTATACGTTTCATTTAAATGAATTAGTAAATGAAAGTAACATTTTAACATCAAAACTTACATATTTTGTCCCTTTTCTGTGGGAATGGAATAAAACTTCCTTTGGGAGAGATTTTATCATGCATCTCCAACGAGCATTCGCATCAGAAAAAATATTCCGTCAGATGATACAAATAATAAAAACTAATTGGAGTGGAATTTAAAATAAAAGGCAGAGAAATCGTATTCTTAGAAAAGCCGACGAGAATCCAGGACTGTTATAGAGAGAGACGACCCGAGAAAGTAGCGACATAAAAGGGGAAAGCCATGAGAAAATTCACGTATCGAGTGGACTCCGCTCATCGGCGGATACCAGACCCTAAACACTAAGAATTCGTTTGTAGGTTCGCGCCGTGTTCAAACGGGCTGGCAGCATGAAGTTTTTCCGGGTTTTCCACATATCCATAATCGCCTGAATAGGGGCCATCTACCCACAAAAGTTCTCCCGGAAATTCAGTCTTTTTCCCGCGCGCGATTAAGCCATTCTATAAGGTCGGCTCTTCGGTCACATAGGGATTACCTACCAGTCTTTCGGAGTAAAAACGAATAGCAATAAACTCGGTATGAATCCAGTACAAAGCCAAAGAAAAAGATTCCTGAATAGCCGAAGCGGTCAGATATTGAAGTTCTGTCTCGCTACTATTCAGCCCTTCTCTCTCTCCATATAAGAACAACATGACCACATATCATTTGGAGTAAATAAACTAAAAGAAATCAACTAGCCCAAAGTTATTATACAGTAATTAGAACTTTTTGTAAACTCTCTCTCCGTGTTCAGAAAAGTATTTAGTTAGGCGTCGATATAACGATAGATTATTCCCTTACGTATTTCTCTATTTTATTCATTAAACCTTCGTTATTTGTTAATCTGTCTGTTTACGTGGTCGAATACGGACACTAAACGGCTTATAATCAGTACTTACCATTGATTTCTCCACTCGATAATTATTCAGCCCTGCTTTTATATAGAAATCTTAATATCGCGAGTTAGGGGCAAATTCTTATTCTATCTGGTGTCAGGTATTGACGTCGGAAGGAACTTACGATCCCGACGGCAATTTATAAGTTTTGCCATCCACCGACAAAGAAACTCTCAAGACTCAACGATTAGGGGACTAACACTCGCTCGTATTCTCACACAAATTGAGTATAAACCAAGCACATGAATAATTTTTAATATCTAAGATCATAGCAAGCAATAAACCCAATTACTTCTTAGAAGGAACAGGTAAAAGTCAAATTATACAATGAAACATTTAAGAATACGTACACTGAGAAGCAAATGGTACAATTTGTGCATTCCTGTATATATTTCGAGTACCAGCTAATGTTTCGAAGCAGAAAAAACCATTTTGAAATCGGCAATCAGATTTATAGAACAACTGCAATCAATCTATCGATTACAATTGTGATTATACAACTTCCCACTAAAATTTATATACGTTAAGAAGAAAACAACTTTCTAAATCGTAATTTATATGAATAACAAAAGTTTACGGTTCTATTAAATTTAGTAATAAAATCACATACCTGCAACGATTTATAATGATTTTCCAATGTAGTAACCAAGTTAAATGGATATTCAGAAAAAATTTTCTATATGCTGATATTTCAGTGGTACAAAATACGTAGCAATCTACCAAAATATTATTCAATGATCATTGTACACAAACACAAGTTTTTCATACTAAGTTTTTAAATATTTATGAATAAATAGAGTTTGCAACATTATCTTGAATAATAAGACAGATACTGTTAATCGAATTTCTCATTATTGGACACAAATTAAAAATAAAGTATAATAAAGTACAAGTAAAATAATAAAATACAGTAAGTTTTACGATACAGGAAAAACACTTCGAAAATGAGATAAGAACTAGGTGATTCCAAACGAATTTACACAGATATATTTGAAAATTTAATCGATGGTTGTGATTAAATTTAATACGAGATAGAAGCATGACTGCCTACCTCTAGTCAAGTTAATCAATTTCTAATATTTAATTACTGTACTGTACTGTACTGTACTTTAAAACTTTTTTATTAGTGCCTAGTCCTATATTGTATTAATCAATTAATTAATTAAACTAAGATCAATGATTCAGAAATAGATATGCATGAAGAGAAAGAAAGTAAATTAGCATTCCTACTACAAAATTTAGAACGTACCCAAAGGTAATTCGCTCATGTAGGAACGCATTAGACAAGGCAGAAACTCATCATGCACGTTCGCCATGAAGATGGCGGCCATATTGAATCTAACTCCGAAACTATAAATTGCAAATCGGTCGTGTAACACATTATTTGGATCAGAATTTCACAAGAAAGTAATTGTAAAAAAATTTTATTGACCTAGCTCGAATGGTTACAGAGTTACTCATGTTACATTGTTACATGATATGCTCCATGTACAGGATATTCCTTAGATGCATTCTATATTCTGTAGCAGTGGTGTTAAGTTTCTTATAGCTAACACCGCTCACGAGATTCAGGAATAACAGCCATAAGTCTACAAATTGCAACCAAATCATACTATTGTTATAATTTAAAAGTTAAATTAAGTGAATAGACTGTGTCGGTATGTTTATGCTTCAAAGTACAACTTACGAAAAAATTTACAAACATTTCTGGTTATTTTTCAAAATTTCAAGTACTTTCGAACCGAATAAAAAATAATTCGAAAGTACAGTAGACCCCCTTATAATTACGGTCACTATAATTACGATTCCTATAAAACTGCGAAAAAATTGCGACGGTATCTGTAAAAAAAGGTAAAAAAAACTTCTATAATTACGTGAAACGTCATCGGGCAGCCGAATTATTTTCCGCCGTCAAGCGCCACGCTATAGAGAGATTACTATCGTCTGTACAGTATTATATATAAATAAGGTACTGCATATATAATTATATATTAACTTAATTTATTGTAACTTTATTAGAATTATATATATTTTTTCCGCCGCGTGGCGCCACGCTACGGAGATTTTACGCTAACTATCGTCTGTACAGTATGTAAATTAGGTACCGTAAGTCTAATACAGTACTGTAATTTTATACATTTCGTGTGAAAGAAACATTTCTTATTCAACGGCAATTAAAATTATTTATATTAATGATGTCTCCGAAGTTCAACGAAGTTTTCGCAGAAAAATAAGTTATCAGAAATCGGTTGTGGTTTGGTGTGCTGCTTCGCGACAAAAACAAGCTTTAGCAATGGCAGTGTCGAATGGTGCACACTCGGTAAGTAATCCTACAATTTTTTGTTTATAGCGTAGTTTATACGGATTATTCCCAAAAAAATATACTTATTTTGGAAATGTTGAGTCGGTTAGTCTAGAATCGACTAATTTTATGGAAGAAAACCTTTCAATCAGCCGTAGTCCGTAAACTTGACACGTGTCAGGCTGTGATTGGAAGGACTCGAACGTATCTATGATCTTATAGGGGGGTCGACTGTAAATTATTTATCAGATGTTGTATTTTCAATATTTGATAAACAAATTTACTACACAATGCTATAACTGGAAAACTAAACAGGTAGATAGAGTTGTAAAACCAGTTTATTAATACCAAAAAATAATAATAATAAATATACCAGTATAACATGAAGTTTCTTCATAACATTTCAATATAAGTTTTACGAATAATTTTGATATGTAAAAAACAATTAACGAATTTCCAGAATAATTTAAAGTTGCTCATAGCATGTGAATATATATCTGGATATCGTTAATAACTTCTTTTTAATAAATAATTGTTTTCAGATTTCCTGATGAGAGCTAGTATCCGTTCCAATTAAAAAGTTATCCTTTTACCTATACAAGAATACATTGCATGCAAAACTTGTTGTTGCAATGGGCATATCACATTGTTGTTAAGCACATTTTTTCATCGAAAAACACACTGCTTGTATGGCTTACCACAATACAGAAGATTGTAGCCTTGGTTATTTAAATGTAAAATAAATTTTGTAAAATATAATTTAAAATTTAATAATAAATTCATTACAATAAATATAATACCTTGAAATTACAGCTTAAAATGGAGTTTACCACACTCAATCTTAACCCGAGCATTTATTTATTATGACATCGTTACAATGCCTGGTTGCAATTTTTAATCAAATTTTTAATTTATTTAATTAAAAATATATGCTGTCTAGCTTAAGTTATTAGTGTCTTGCACCTGTACAACACACTGTTTTCGTTAGAAATAAAGTCATGTCAGACATGTATTTAACTGCTTTTATTAAAAACATTGAATTGAAATAAATCTACAATTTTTCATATTGCAGCCCAATAAACATCGATTTTAACAATAAGAAAATATATAACTGTACAAAACAATTCGTTTTAATTAATACTTGTTGCAATCGTCATTTTGATTATATAGTCTACAAACAATTTTACAATAATAATAATAATAATCTAGGATTCTCTGTGGAAGTAGTCCATTTAAAGAAACATATTTGCATAAAAATATACAAAATAAATAGTATAAGTAGAAAGTTTTTTTTGATCATTTAACATTTCACTATTTCTTAGTATAGCAATTTGGTTTTCGCTTCATATTTGAAGAATATGTTTTAAGCTCGTGCAATCAAAACCGTAATTATCAAAACAGGAGAAGAAAAATCACAAAATTTGCTATTCTCTATAAACAAATTCAAAAATTTCTTAAGAGTTTATATTTTCTGGTAAAAATAATAAAGAGTGCAAGATAAAAAAAAACTGTGCATAATTCCCTGACCATTTGTTATGCTTAAACAATGGGAATTACACACTCTCATATTTTTTGAGTACTGCAAATTTTCAGAAACCTTCAACCAAAGCACTAATTTTATTATTTAAACTAGCAGACCCCGCCACGCCTTGTTGTGACTCAAAATGTATCTATTATAAATGTATAACACTTTCCCAGTGGGGGAAAATTTTTCGAAAAATTTTTTCTTAGTGTACATTCTGTTGACGTACCCTAATAAAANAACACTTCTATCCCTATTCTTGTCATTTCACTTTTAATTATGTCTAGTTTTCCAGCATACATGCTTCTCACATTCCATGTTGCAAATATGTGTTGTTTGAAGAAACTTGGAACTTTCTTTTCGTGTTTGACTGCATCAATGATTAAACTCCCTTTCAGCTTTGACTTAATCATGCCATTATGTTCAATCTTAGTCAGTGAAGTTCCTTGTTCGTCCCCAGTAGAAGTTAGAGTGCTTTCGAACCCGAAGGTCTCATCCTCCAACACTATATCTCTATTATGAAATTCCTTGTCCATGTAGTTTTCTTGGCAAGAGTTGAGGAAGTGGTTTGCCATTGCCTTCTTCCTTGTTATTTCGATTATAAGTGATAAAATCGCTACTCACCCAAGTTTCCAGCTACTTCATAAGAGTAAAGTCAATGACCGTTTCTATGACTACGCCATAGAACATTACCTCTTTATAATACAAACATTACCTCTTTATAATATTAGAATAGATTTCGATGTGACATAAAATTTCTTACCCTTATCAAAGAATAAATGGATTTAACCAAACATTGAAATATACTTAAACGTTAATAAATCTAAGATTAATTAATTTAAATACTCGCTTACCTATATGCCGTGTTAACTTTCATTAACCTTCGGACCTTTTGTTCTTTTTCACTCCAGTAGAACAGATTACTTGTATTACTATCAATATTACTATTTTCAATGCATTGAAAAAAAATTTGCACATGAATTTTATATCTTTACAACTGAATTCAGTTCGTAGACTACTGTATTGATATTTAAATAAATTAAATTATAAATTATACATTTCCAACCAGGAAAACTACAATTTCCACCAATCATTTCTACTCAGCAACAAGACGGAAAATTCTAAAAAAACTCATATTGGTTTCTCCCAATCATGTGACTGCATTTCTGAAATAAATTACTTAATTGTTTTATTAGACGTATTTCTGTGACATTTCCTGTTTAAGATTGAAGTGATCGAATTTAAATTTTTAAAATTGTACATTACTTACAGACAAGAGATTATTCAGATAGAGTATTTTTTCGTACCCTGTAGTGTGATAATTATTTAAAAATACGACACACGTAAAACAACTTTTGTTAACAATCAATACACACATTTCTGAATATTAATCGGTAAAATTACTTTAGAAAATACAATTAAAAAAACAAGAATAAACTTTAATAATTATATAATAGTACTAGCTTTTTCCCGCGACTTCGCTCGCAGAAATTTAGCAAGCAAACCCCCATTTATATTCAGTATTTCAACGACCATAGTCTATACTAATATTATAAAGAGGTAATGTTTGTATGTATGTATGTATGTTAGTTTGTATGCAGCAGGTAATCTCCGAAACTATTCATCCGATTTCAAAAAATTTTTCACCAATATTTAGAATGGAACTTCAGGGTGGACATAGTTTGTATATTATTCCGTTAAACATGGGGGATGGACAGTTCTTTACGGTAAGCTTTACGGGGAAGGCTTACCGTAAAGAACTCTGCTTCTATTTATATTATTTTAGATGCGGTTTTTTGCATTTTTGATTGCGTTTTAATAGAGTACGTCAACAGAATGTACACTAAGAAGGGATTTTTCGATATTCCTCCGGGGGGAGAGGGACAGGATTAAGGCTTACTGTAAAGAACTTCACTTCTATTATACTATTTTAGATACGGGTTTTTGCGTTTTGATTGCGTTTTAATAGAGTATGTCAACAGAATGTACACAAAGAAGGGATTTTTCGATATTCCTCTGGGGGGGAGAGGGACAGGATTAAGACTTACTTTGAAGAACTTCACTTCTATTATACTATTTTAAATGCGGGTTTTTGCGCTGTTGGTTGCGTTTTAATAGGGTACGTCAAGAGAATGTACACTAAGAAAAAATTTTTCGAAAAATTTTCCATCACGGGGGAAGTGTTATACATTTATAATAGATACATTTTGAGCCAAAACAAGGCGTGGCGGGGTCTGCTAGTAATTTATAAATAACATCTAACGCTGAGAATGATGCGAATTGCTGAGAATCAAACGATCTATTTTCAATTTGATCAATTTTCTAGAACGTTTACAATCTTTCTATAATCGAACCAATATGCAATAACAAACTCGGATTTAATTAAAACGGTTCGAACATTTGGTTTAAAATTCGAAATATATAAAACTATTTATAAAATTGTCAGAAATGTAATCAATTTAATGCACCTATGTACTCAATAGAGACTAAACGCAGTTATAAACAAAAAATCACATCTAAAATAGTACAGTAGAAGGCGTTCTTCCAGTTAATACTTAATACTTTCCCTCTGTCACCCGCTAAAGAATTTCGAAAAATCCCTTCTTAGTGTGCGTTTCCATGACGTGTCCTAACTGTATACCAAATTTCACCTCTTTAGGTTTAGCGGTTTTTTTCTGGGCGATGATAAATCAGTGACTCAGTCAGTCAGTCAGGACAAGTAATTTCATATAAAAAATAGTTTTACATAACGTAATTTTTGTTTCGTAATATTCTGTGAAGATTTTTGTGAAAAATAGGTAATTTTCTCTTTCGTTTCTTTTAAACTTTTATGTGTTTTTGTGACAGAACAGCTTTATTTTACATGTGAACGAAATTTTAATTTTAATCCACAAAGTAGGAAAACAGGTCCGGTAGTATATAGTTTCCTTGTTATGGTGATGTAGTTGGTGTCAGCCATGTTTAAAATTGCTTATATACTTGTTAAATAAAATATTCATGTAAAAAGGATATTACAGTAAATTAAAAACGGCATACGATTGCTAATTTTAAAATTATATTATTTTCTATTGTGTTAAAACAATGAATTAAAATTCGGTAGCACCATAGAAAAATCTACGTGTACATGATACTAAGTTTTTTGACAATAATCGAGAAATTGGTTTAAAAATTTTGAAATGTTACAATTTTTATGGATAAAAACATAATTATGTACATAAAATCTAGCAAAAAGTTACTTAGGTTTTCGGGCAATGTTAAGTGACTCCAACGGTTATCATGTTTTATGTGAAATCGTTTTACATTTTAACTATTATACAATAAAAAAAAAAAGCTTTATTAATACAAAACTTAATTAATTAATCTGCTGCAGTAATAGTTATTGAAGACTTCAAGAACACAGATTACTGAGTAGTGTTTATTAGTGTCATTGTTTAACGAAACAAATTGCCATTGATAACTAACATTATTTCTGCTTATATAAATAATATTATCTTGATAAATTACAATAGAAAAGATTATGTTGACTATAAACAAGTACGATTTATTATNCTGAGAATCAAACGATCTATTTTCAATTTGATCAATTTTCTAGAACGTTTACAATCTTTCTATAATCGAACCAATATGCAATAACAAACTCGGATTTAATTAAAACGGTTCGAACATTTGGTTTAAAATTCGAAATATATAAAACTATTTATAAAATTGTCAGAAATGTAATCAATTTAATGCACCTATGTACTCAATAGAGACTAAACGCAGTTATAAACAAAAAATCACATCTAAAATAGTACAGTAGAAGGCGTTCTTCCAGTTAATACTTAATACTTTCCCTCTGTCACCCGCTAAAGAATTTCGAAAAATCCCTTCTTAGTGTGCGTTTCCATGACGTGTCCTAACTGTATACCAAATTTCACCTCTTTAGGTTTAGCGGTTTTTTTCTGGGCGATGATAAATCAGTGACTCAGTCAGTCAGTCAGGACAAGTAATTTCATATAAAAAATAGTTTTACATAACGTAATTTTTGTTTCGTAATATTCTGTGAAGATTTTTGTGAAAAATAGATAATTTTCTCTTTCGTTTCTTTTAAACTTTTATGTGTTTTTGTGACAGAACAGCTTTATTTTACATGTGAACAAAATTTTAATTTTAATCCACAAAGTAGGAAAACAGGTCCGGTAGTATATAGTTTCCTTGTTATGGTGATGTAGTTGGTGTCAGCCATGTTTAAAATTGCTTATATACTTGTTAAATAAAATATTCATGTAAAAAGGATATTACAGTAAATTAAAAACGGCATACGATTGCTAATTTTAAAATTATATTATTTTCTATTGTGTTAAAACAATGAATTAAAATTCGGTAGCACCATAGAAAAATCTACGTGTACATGATACTAAGTTTTTTGACAATAATCGAGAAATTGGTTTAAAAATTTTGAAATGTTACAATTTTTATGGTAAAAACACAATTATACATACAATCTAGAAAAATGTTACTTAGCTTTTCGGGCAATGTTAAGTGACTCCAACGGTTACCATGTTTTATTTGGAAACCTTTTATAACTTAAGTGTTATACAATAAAAAAAAGCTTTATTTTTAGGGTAAGGATAGGGTTTATAAGAAATTGTATATGTTACTAACACGCAAAATCATCATTACGTCCGACTATGCTAAAGTTTACAGACGACCACTGTTGTAATAAATCAATGTTTTTTATGGTCAACGTAATCTTTTCTATTGTAATTTTTCTAGATTATATTACTGATATGAACAGAAATAATGTTAATCTGTTATTGATGGCGGTTTGTTTGGCTAAAACAATGACACTTCGAAACACAACTTAATAATATGTGTTTTTCAGGTTTAAAGGAATTATTACTGCTGTAGTTTAATTAATTAAGTTTTATATTAATTATTTATTAATTTTTATTATTACATTATCGGCTCTGTTAATCACCAAAATTTAACATTAAACTTTTCTGCAAAATTTCAGTGATTAATTAAAGATTTAGGGGATAGAGAAATAATGGAGGTCGTGTGTATCTTCAGTGTAGTCGTTCTGAATAAGGATTTTGCGTGTTAGAAACATTTACAATTCTTTATCAAACTCATTCCTGCCTTCAAAATAATGCTTCTTTTCTATTGCGTAACACTTATAATATAAAACGTTTTTAAATAAAATAAAATAACTCTTCGAGTCATTAATTTTTGCAAGGAAAGTTAAGCAACTCGTTGTGTATTGTACATAATAATATTTTTATCCATATAAAAAGTAATATTTTACAATTATTAGATCATTTTCTCGAATTTTGTCGAAAAACCTAGTATCATGTACTGTACAAGTACTCTAGTTATTTATCTAGAAATAGATCACTACATTTTTCATAAAGTGATATTAAGATATTACTATGAAAACATTTCATAAATAACATTTTATAACTTAATAGCTGGAAATAATATGCAACTGCATATTTGCTGAGGAAATTTATTTTACTCAAGGAAATATTAATTATTGTGTGTTTTCCTGATAAAACAGCTTTATTTTACATGTGAACTGAATTTTAATTTTAATTCGCAAAGTAGGAAAACAGGTCTGGTAGTATATAATTTCCTTGTTACGGTGATGTAGTTGTTGCCAGTCGTGTTTAAAATTGCTTTTATACTTGTAAAATAAAATATCCATGTATAAAATGATATTAGTTGCTAATTTTAAAATGATATTATTTTCTGTTGTGTTAAAATAATAAATTAAAACTCGGGTAGCACCATAAAAAAATCTACGTGTACAGTTGACCCCCCCTATAAGATATAGATACGTTCCATTCTTTGGAGACAGTAAAAAAACAGTAAAAAAACCCCTATAAGATATAGGGGGTTTTTTACTGTTTTTTACGGATACCAGTCACAATTTTTTCGTAGTTTTATAGGAATCGTAATTATCGGGACCGTAATTATAGGGGGGTCGACTGTACATAATACTAGATTTTTTGACAATAATCGTGAAATTGGTTTAATAATTTTGAAATGTTACAATTTTTATGGATAAAAACATAATTATGTACATAAAATCTAGCAAAAAGTTACTTAGGTTTTCGGGCAATGTTAAGTGACTCCAACGGTTATCATGTTTTATGTGAAATCGTTTTACATTTTAACTATTATACAATAAAAAAAAAAGCTTTATTAATACAAAACTTAATTAATTAATCTGCTGCAGTAATAGTTATTGAAGACTTCAAGAACACAGATTACTGAGTAGTGTTTATTAGTGTCATTGTTTAACGAAACAAATTGCCATTGATAACTAACATTATTTCTGCTTATATAAATAATATTATCTTGATAAATTACAATAGAAAAGATTATGTTGACTATAAACAAGTACGATTTATTATGACTGATCAGTTTAGTTCTATTCTGTTTTCAGATCAACGAAACCAGCAATTATTTACTAAACTTTCTCTATTATTATAGTGTTTAATATTAAAAAAAAAAATTAAAAAGTAATTTTATTCGTTCACAAAAAATAACTTATTTATTAATTATTGATAAAATTTGTACTTTGTTTTTAACTATCATTTAATTCTAATAAAATATAGAATTCTGTTATTTGTATAATAAAATTAACTTATTTATTTGCAGTCAGAAAAATTTAAAATACAGTAATACCTCAGGATACGAAATTAATTCGTTCCTAAACTGAGATAGTATCATGAAAATGTCGTAAGATGAATCATTTTTCTTCATACGATTACATGTAAAACCAAATAATCCGTTCCAACACCAAAAACACACTCAAATTAAAGCTAGGTAGTACTTTGAAAAAAAAAAAAACTTTAGTAAAAAACACACTGAAAATGCGTTCTGTAGTTGTAAATGTATAAATAACCATAATAAGATAATAATTGATTTTAAAAAATGTAGTTTTATTTGTTCTTCACCTTTGAGGATACACGACGGTAGAGGTGTAAACTGGTGGCAGAGGAGAGGGAGAAATGAAATACTACTAAAACTTAACTTACATAACAAAAGTTATTTTTAACTTATTGATATATTAACACTAATTTTTTATCTTTTCCGTTTTATATACTTTTTAAATTTTTTATTCGCTGCTTTTTGCTTTCTTTCCTTCATTTCCACCAGCACTTTTACTGGATAAAAGTCGCTTGGTAAAATATCTTTCCAAAAAGGTTTTGCTTTGCCTACTTTTTAAAATGTTTCTAAACTGATTTAGGCAAATAACGTTAAACTGAGTAGCAATACGGCTAGAGTGAATCTTTTCGGGATGTTTCTTTTCAATAAAATCAGTCACTTTCTGATAATACCTGATATGTCCTTTATCGAGTGAGAATCTTCCACGACGAAGGAAACACGCGGACTGAGACTGACGAACAGAAGGAACATCTGCTTATGGTGGCGAACTAATGTAACGTTGTATGGTGAGTTTTTGTTAGGGCCGTAAAGTAAAAATATGTTCGAATTTAGTGTCGTATCCTGAAAATTCCGTACGCTGAAGCGTTCGTATCTTGAGGCACTACTGTATTTTAAACCAGTTTGGCAAGTGTTATATGGAAACTAGTTTACTTCATTAACAAAAGTTGCTTCGAATGTCACGTGGTAATTCAACGTAATCCCTAGCATGTAGAATCGTTTGTACTGTAAAACATTGGAACATTTCTAAGAGAACAGTGTAAAGAATTATCGACTTTTCTCAGATATGTTTATAGAATATAACGAACGTGAAACTATATTAGCTTCAACTATTGTTTTTACTATTTAATATACATTTTTACTCCAAATAAGATATGAAAGGAAATTCCAGCAAAGAGTTGCTTATCTTTCCCGGCAACATTTGGTGGCGTCATCTGTTATCATATTTTATTTTTAAAAACTTTTTTTTATTTAACAACTATAAAATGGC
>NW_019386580.1:82610-109593 GCF_000671375.1 Centruroides sculpturatus | reverse complement strand
TTTTTTATGGTCAACATAATCTTTTCTATTGTAATTTGTCAAGATTATATTACTGATATAAGCAGAAATAATATTAATCTGTTATTGATGGCTGTTTGTTTGGCTAAAACAATGGCACTTAAAAACACTGCTCAGTAATCTGTGTTCTCGAGGTCTTAAATAAATTTTACTGCAGTACTTTTCTTTGTGATTCCAGAAAGGCTATAATGCAGAAACAAAAATAATGTTTATAAAACGAGTAATAAAACAGTAATGAAGCTATATGCTTGAGAAATTTATTGTTTGTTGGTAGCTGAACTTAATGAAAGGAAGAATATACGTTATAAATTTGAAACAATAATGTTTCTGTGCAAGCTTTATGTAAATCATGTTTCATCTTTTACAACTGAAGTACATCAGAAATGTATTCTGTAACAACAAATGCAATAATAAATACGAATTGAGAAAACAGTGTGTTGTAATTTCAACTTTTTTGATTGTTATATATAACGGAGGAAAAGTATGGCGATCGGTCAAAAAGTGATCATCTCTTAAGATGTTTACATTATTAGACTTAAAACACATTGAAACGTAGAGAGATGGGAAAATATTTGTATTAATTAATGTGTGTGTGGGGGGCACAATTTTGTTCACCCAATTTGAAGTATAATAACTCCTGTGCTTTTTGTCGGAATTTTCTGAAGTTTCGCAGGATGGTTCGGTTATTAGGGCAATCAATGCTGTTAAATTCTCGTGGTTAAAGGTCAAAGGAGTAGGAAGATAATTGGAGTCATGTGTATCTCTAGTATAGTTGGACTTAATTACGATTTTACTTGTTAGCATTTACAATTTTTTCTAAAACCAAACCCAACTCTGAAAATGAAGCTTTTTGCCATTTTATAATAGTTAAATACAGGTATAACACGGACTTTTATAGCACGGATTCACTCTGACACGGTTCGAGAATTGGGTAAAACCCTCGTATAACATGAAATGTAATAAATTTTTACATACTTAAGTAATAATAGTTCACGAAAATTATTATTTTCCTGAACTATCAGTATATCAGTGTGTAAATTTTCTTTTTTCGTCTCCATACACATAATCCTTCGCGAAAATTGTTTCAATTTTGCCATATCTCGACGCTTCTGCTTTTGGTGTTGCCAGATGTTTTTCCCTTATTCCATAAGTGCTAAGCACCATATAAGGAAATTTATAAAGACCTTTTAACTAGAAGCAAGCAATCTAAAATTACATACACTTTTTGCAAAAGATAAAGCATGAATCTAAAAATAATGCAGAAAAATACTCAGAGGATAAGGATAACTTGCAAAAAATAAAACGCTATCGGTTAGTAGAGCTTTTAGTGATGACAAAAAAACATTGTTTAATTTATATTAATATGTATCACTTAAGAAAATTTTAATAAAGATATTTAACTTAATTATGAAAATATAGTAGCATGTTTTTTAATGTTTGGAACCTAACCCTTCTTTTCGTACTAGTTCTTTGATTCGCATAACACGGATTCGCATAACACGGCAATTTTTTGGGACGTAACTACCGTGTTATACGGTGGTTACCTGTATATAAATATTATAAAAATAAAATATAATAACAGATGGCGCAACCAAATGTTTTGGTAGAGAAAGTTAAACAACTCTTTACTGGCTTTTTAATTTGTCCTTAAAACCACATTTGCACTTATTAGAAAATGGTTTTGGAAAGGCATCGTAAATACCTATTGATAATATTACGGCCACAAATACGATTAACATTTTCACGGACCTTTAAAAATATTTTAAGTTACAATGTAATGATTAACATTAAACAAATTGTTACAGAGAATTATTCTTGCAAGACATACAAATATTCTAGTTAAGTTTAATTCAATATAATCAAGTAAATGCTTAAATGTAATCAAATATTTAAATATTTACCTTTCCTAATTGTCAGGGTAGAAACTGACAGAAACTAACAACACCATGTATTATCAGTAATATCTTTATTGAAAGTAAAAGTACAGTAGAAGCTATATTGAAATATTTTTAAAATACTTTTTAACAGAACTCTTGGCATTTATACAATTGAGAAAAATTGCTAGATAAATACATGGAGCTACATATGTAAAGGTGGTTTACAGAAAGCACTTTGGAGTGTCTGTACACACTAAAACCTCTATGCTTAGTGGTCAATGTCTTAAGAACATATTTAGATTTGATAAAAATTGCCAGGAGAAATAACAAAATTTAAGAAAATTTTTATGATACACAATACATAAAAGTATCATCTATTAATAACTTTGCCCTTTTGCACACACATAAAGAAATTAACAGTTCTCCTCTGTGGAAACATTAATTCCTTATCCTAGTAGAAAATGCTAGGTAATTACAATAGATATTTAGAACAATTGAATTACAAATTGTTATGAGGAATTTATGAGTGGTCTACGTATTTTCTGCTAGAATTTAAAAACAATAAGAATAAAGTTAATTTACTTAGTGCAAACTTACGTTTACATATTTATCTATCTTCGTCTGCTAAAAACTGTGCATGGATGAATTTGTACTGTAATTTACACTTTAATATTCATGGAAAAAGTATGAGTGATCATTATAGATCAGTTATATCTTTATCGAACTTGGATAAATGAAATTTGATAGTAAATTTAAACTGTATTGTGAACTCAACATGTTCTAAAATAGAGCTTTGTAAGTCTATGTGTACGTAGTCGACAACTTAATCAACACTTTTTCTTTTTATATCTCTATTTGCAACAGCAGAGCATAAGATGTAAGAGGAAAAAACCTGTTACATTAATGATTGTACACAAATGATTAGTGTAGAATTGATTTAAGAAAATTAACAAATAATTAAACAGTTTTAATTTGTTAATGTTATATAAGTGACTTCATAAGTGTCTTCTCTAAGACATTAAAAGAGAGCTACGAGAAGTGTATGAAATGAAGTCATCTGCAGGAATCATCTAATTGCTAATGGTCAATCACGTTTAAGCAATGTGTCCATGTGGATGTTATACGCAGTCTGCAAACAGTCTATGAAAACTTCAAAAATTCGTAAAATATGTAACAGTTTCGCATTAAATCATCATTTGCACAATAAGTATTTTCTCAATAGAAAATATTAAAGAGGAAATTTTGTAAATTGAATATTCGTCGAAAGATGGCGCTAGTGGCTTTCATAATATAATAAATGAGTATGCGTCAATTTGTTTATTTCAACAGCAAACGTTCAATTCGCCCTTTATCAAAAGGCGTGACAAAATGGAGATGAGTAACTATGCTTGCTTTGACTGTAGTTTATCATAGCCAATAAATAGTACAGTAGACATTCCTATAACACGGGTTCGTATAATACGGATTCGTATAACACGGCGAAAAAATTGCGATCGTATTCGTATAAATACACTAAAAAAGACTCGTAAAATACGGTGAAACGTCATCGCCGACTCGTGTCGCGACAGGATTAGTCAAATTATCAATAGATCAATACTGGTTATTGCGCAAACAATTGAGTTTAAACGAGCAGCAGACCTACTAAAAACCATTTATTATTTAACGGCCGTAGAAAATTATATTTATATTAATGATGTCTCTAATGTTTAGCGAACTTTTCGCAAAAAAATAATTTATCAGAAAACACGCGCCCGCTGTTTGATGCGCCACTCCGCGACGAAAAGCTTAAGCAATGGCATCGTCGAATGGTGCACAATCGGTAAGTAATCTTACATTTTTTTGTTTATAGCATAGTTTATATGGATTATTCCCAAAAAATTACACGTGTTTTGGAAATGTTGAGTCAAATTAGTCTAGAATCGATTATTTTATAAAAGAAAACCTTTCAAACAGCCGTAGTCCGTAAACTGCGCACGTGCCGGGCTGTGATTGGCTCGTGTATTTAAGTGACTCGTAAAACACAAAATTTATATAAAACTGAATGTATCTACCGTGTTATAGGGGGGTCTACTGTAATTTTTTTAGTTCCCGCAACGCAGAATGACCTGAGATATTCAAGTTAAACTTTAGATACACCCACGACCAGAAATCTACTGGTGTTAAATCTAAACATCAAGGAGTCCGCGTAATCTTGCAGTGCTAAGTGGTAAGCTAGTCAATATTAAATGTTTCAATCACAAATTACTTTGCCAGAGAAGTAGTGTGAGATGGTGCCCATCCTGCATAAATGTAAGTCTAATACAGTACTGTAATTTTATACATTTCTTGTGAAAAAAAAAAACATTTCTTATTCAACGGTCATAAAAATCATTTCTATTAATGATTTCTCTAAAGTTCAACGAATTTTTTTCAGAAAAATAACTTATCAGAAAACGCGGCCGCCGTTTGGTGCGCTGCTTTGCGACGAAAATAAGCTTAAGCAATGGCGTGGTCGAACGGTGCACACTCCGTAATTAATCCTAAAATTTTTTGTTTATAGCATAGTTTATACGGATTATTTCCAAAAAGTTATACGTGTTTTAGAAATTTTCAGCCAAATCAGTCTAGAATCGATTAATTTTTTGAAGAAAACCTTTAAACAGCCGTAGTCCGTAAACTTCACACGTGTCTGGCTGTGATTGACTCATGTATGTAACGATTCCTACAACGCGAAATTCTAATAAAGCGGAACGTATCTACCGCGTTATAGGGGGGTCAACTGTATTTACTTACACTATTTTTTAGTTACTTGTATTGTTATACCCTAGAAAAGCAGAGATGAAATTCAGAAATAATAACTTTTATATTTTTTAAAGTGATTAAACGTTCTTTATTTAATATTTTTTGCAATTTATATTCGAATAATAAATTTTGTTTAATTGCAGCATACATTTGAATTTGTCACTCATTTGATAACGTTTTTTAAAATAACAATTTTTAGTGATGGCCATTAAAGCAGATGAAGTTTACAATAAAGCTAAAGTGGTTTACCAAGAAAGTGTTCCTTCCAAAAGGACTTTCGTTCGGAATCTCCCGAATTTATCTTCTACACATGTGAAACAAGTCCGGAAACCTGCTCGTGGCCGAACAGTTCTTCAGGCGCGAATCCACGATCAGTGTTCATAATGTTATTCGTACGGCTGCTGATCGGCTCTTCTGAGATCGTAAATACAACAAGAATGTGAAAGATTATAATTATATTTACTATATAGCTGCGACGTTTTAAATTGTGTGTTGGCATATGTATATCATTATTGTTATGCTTCATGTAGTAATGATAATACATAAAATAAATATTCAAACTTTAATTTAATGTATTTCTTCGTGAGTTAGCAACACTTCTGAACTACGCCTAATTCATTGACAAAGGTAAAACGACTCAATATAATTAAAAGACTCAGCATCAGAAAGTTGAACGACAACAATTATTAGCTAAGAAAATTCAAGATGCAGATGACTCTTATGTGTGTTGAATTACGTGAAAATGTGCTGACAGAAACTGGAAACTGTAGAATTGATAGCAGCTGGAAAAGGCGAGAACACACAGCTGTAGCTGCAATAGGCATATCCATGCAATATAGCCAGCTTGCACCTTTCATGCAACTTGACGTAAAATGTGGCTAAAACTGCAGTTTTCATTACATTCGTAATGTACATATGCAGCAGATCATATGTTATTCATTAGCAGAATTTCATGAGATTTACTTCTGGCACAATGAGAGCTCATGTAACGAACATGGTATAAATCGTCAATCAATTACGCGGACTAGGAAAGTAAATTTCTAAGATATTGTAGCAGCAACACTATTTAGTTTTCCTGCATCATACAGCACATTAAATTAATGACTGTTCTGTCCGATTGAAAGACGATCAGAAACAGATGTAACTGTAGACTAAGTACAGTACATACGCGGTAAAATCATAAATGAATACAACTAAGTTATTGACTCCAGTACCTCCAGTGAAGTTACTGCCGATAAAAGTACCACGAACAAACTAATGGTAGGTTCAAATAAAGACAAAATACAGGATACCATCATTAGTTCCAATTTCAAGGGACAAAGTAATTGCAACTTGAAATTATCTCAGGTTTACCTATATCTATACAATTGCTTATATTTATCTATATACGTATATCTGTGCAATTACGCCGTGAATGATGCCTTTCGGAAGGTCTTTTGAAGGAATAACTGGCCCCTATTTAGGCGTTTCAGACATGGAGAAAACCCGGAAAACTCTACGTGGCCAGCCCGTTCGAGCGAGGTGTGAACCCCATGACTGAACTTTTAGTGTTCAAGTAACGAAGCCTCGCCACTATTGGGCCTTTTACCCACGTACGCCTCCTCACATGTAAAAGTATAGCAGCAGACATGAAAAAATATGCGGCCATGGTCTTTGACCTGTTTGTATACCAACCGAAAATTTCCAGGACAAACAGTGAAACTGAGTATGCGAACGAAACTTCAACCAGATGCAGTACTTCATCGCACTAAACTTTAGAAACCAATTCTCAATTCCATACATATATCAGCAAAACGTGGTAGCTGAGAGTAAGAACCGTTCACTGATAGAGATGGCAAAGTGCATAATTCTAAATGCCGGATTAACACCTAATCGTTACTGAAGAGAAGCAGTGTGCTTTGTGACTTAACTATAAAGCAGGCTACCGAGCCAAATTACTATAAATACACTGTACGGCCATTAGACTGTACCGAGATCTGATGTCAGCAAAATAAGAATTTTTGGTTTAAAAGTATATTCGTATGTACCCAAACAAATACGTAAGAAATGAGATAATCTCATAACAGAAGGTACTCGCGTCGACTTGGACAATGTATCCAGAGGCTGTCGTATTTTGAATTTAAAAACCAATACAATTTCAGTGAGTAGACCTGTCCGAATTATTAAAGATTTAAAAGAATCGCCTCCAATTGATCAGTTTAAGTCACAGCAAAAAACTGAACTAAGTGACGATATAAATAAAATTGACCTTGAGATACTCTGTCCAGTAGGAGAACAAGTTAAGCCAGAAGAAGCAACCTCTTCTACAAATAAAAAAGTACCATGCTCTTCTAAAAAGAAAATAAGGTAGGCTATTACCGTAAAATAACTAACATTTAAAAAAGAAAAGTATCCAGACAAACCTATTCCATAAAAACATATAATCTCACTACCATTTCGTGAAAGAAATAAATAGATTGCCGCATCTGAAAAAAAATTTAAAAATATTTGAAAGCGGAAAGTTTCGACGTTAACCGAATTTCCGCCTGGACGCAAGACAGTTAGAGCAAAATTAATTTTGAAGAAAAACGTTACGCGGCAGGAGAAACCATCGGTGTAAAGAAAATCCTTTTCCTAGAGGCTTTCAGCAGCGATANTTACTGAAGAGAAGCAGTGTGCTTTGCAACTTAACTATAAAGCAGGCTACCGAGCCAAATTACTACAAATACACTGTACGGCCATTAGACTGTACCAAGATCTGATGTCAGCAAAATAAGAATTTTTGGTTTAAAAGTATATTCGTATGTACCCAAACAAATACGTAAGAAATGAGATAATCTCATAACAGAAGGTACTCGCGTCGACTTGGACAATGTATCCAGAGGCTGTCGTATTTTGAATTTAAAAACCAATACAATTTCAGTGAGTAGACCTGTCCGAATTATTAAAGATTTAAAAGAATCGCCTCCAATTGATCAGTTTAAGTCACAGCAAAAAACTGAACTAAGTGACGATATAAATAAAATTGACCTTGAGATACTCTGTCCAGTAGGAGAACAAGTTAAGCCAGAAGAAGCAACTTTTTCTACAAATAAAATAGTACCATGCTGTTCTAAAAAGAAAATAAGGTAGGCTATTACCGTAAAATAACTAACATTTAAAAAAGAAAAGTATCCAGACAAACGTATTCCATAAAAACATATAATCTCACTACCATTTCGTGAAAGAAATAAATAGATTGCCGCATCTGAAAAAAAATTTAAAAATATTTGAAAGCGGAAAGTTTCGACGTTAACCGAATTTCCGCCTGGACGCAAGACAGTTAGAGCAAAATTAATTTTGAAGAAAAACGTTACGCGGCAGGAGAAACCATCGGTGTAAAGAAAATCCCTTTCCTAGAGGCTTTCAGCAGCGATAAGCGGAAAACTTTGCCTCTGTTGTAAAACGCAAAATCGTTCAAATACTGCTTGCTGTTGGTGCGTACCAAGAACTACACATGAAACACCTCGATGTAAACTCAGCTTTTCTCAACTGCGGCTAGGAAAAAGTAATATACTGTATATAAAACAATCGCAGGGATTCATCGAAAAAAAATCTAATACTTATTTAAAATCATAAAATTTACGGTTTAAAACAATACGCAAGAACTTGGAAAAAGAAAGACAATGCTACATTAAACAGCCTGCTGTTTATGCCAAGCAGTTAATTCAAGCTTATACTGAAAAACAGGAAAGGATGGTTCATTAACGTATATCTTTTTATATGTCGATAACATTCTAGTTGCAAGCAAGATTCCTCCAAATTTTGACAATACATACAAGTGTCTAAAAAGGAGTTTTAAAACCAACGACCTTCGCGAAGAATTCAGGTAACTTGGAATTTAAATTGAGGGAGAAATAGTACATTTCCTCTGCACCTACGATCCAAAATGAAAATATGCTAGATATGTATAAAATGATAGATGCCAAATGAAATTTCAGTACGTTCGAGTAACGATCATTGTTTGAAATGTCCAGTAGGGTCCGTGTTCACAATCAAAAAATTTTAAGGCTTGTCAAAGTAGGTCCATTGGATAAGACGAAATTTCAACCTTGATAAACAAAAAAAAACCAGGAATTTCGTACAACATTGGTAATTTTCATGAATATTTAGTAGTAATTGTTCAACGAAGAGAATAAGAATTTTAAATTTTTTCATCACGTGTTAATTTTTAATAGTTCTTTTATAGAATAGTTCAGCAAATAGGCATATTAAAGCTATGAAAAATCCAATCGACAGCAATATCAGTGGACTAATAATGTCACCCAATTGTAATGCATGAAATTCTGCATACTTCAGTAACTTTGATGTTTCCGAATAATCTTTCCTCTCGGTAATTCCGGCTTCAAATAAACGTATTACACTATAAAATGAAATATATTTTATATTACTTCTTTTTAGAAAATGTCATATATATAAACCAAAGTTATCTTACATCTTACTTATTTCCTTCTTAAACGGAAAACCTTTTCTTACAGCATAAGACTGTACAAACTGGGTCAGAGCATCCGCAGAAACAATATATGCCTGTTGGTCATTTTCGATCATTTTTCTTATTCTATACTCACCATATATCAAAGCAAAACGTTCCTTCTTAACTTTTTCTATTCCACTTTCCTCAGAGAAGAAATTGTTGTGACGTGTGATGTGATCTTTGAATACTTTATCTCTTGTACTTCTGGCATTCTGTGAATAATACATACAAAAGAACATATTAAGAATAATCCGAATATAATTCGAAAACTTGTTATAAAGGCTGGCCATAATTAAAATTTTTTTTAATAAATATAGAATGTCATATTTACTTCCCGATTTTTACTATTTGGGCACAAAGAAACGTTACCGGATTTCACTGCCAAAATGGCTACTCTTGTTGAAGTTTAATGTAAAAGAATAATAATAATCTCACATCTCTAATATTTTAAATTAATTACTAAATAATTGGTCACTATAAGTAAGCGTTGAACGCCATATCTTATTAGAATTAACAATTATAAATAAATTAAATAATTTGAAAAATTCTGGAAAAAACTCGAATTATCAACTGCTACTTACCGTGCAGATGCATCGCGAGTTATGCAATTCAGTTTTCAAGATAAAGTTTTGCTCAGGGTCGACATTACACCCCATTTGTAATTCGTTAGTCGTTGGTTTATTATGTTTTCACATCCTGTTTGTTTTTCTTAGTTTGTGTTGTGAGGGTCGTAAAAGCGCGTAGAAATTACGACTAATTACAAACTTTAACGTTAGAGAGTTTCGAAGATAGAATCGGGTCAAGGGGATGCGTTAGTGACAGAACCCACATGGGACAAAAACTTTTTTCGAATCGTAAAACAAACGCGATGCGATGATAAACAACAGGGGGGGGGGAATGTCGACAGAGAAAAAGAGCTTTGTTGAGATGCTCGCGAACAAGTGTCGGGTCGAGCGCGAACATTAAAAGCTCCGTCATCACCTCTCCGATTTTTTCCCGACCCGGATCGGTCTCAAGTTTCGCCTAGAAACAAGGGAATGACCAATCGGGGTAAGGGAGAGGGTGAACGGGACCAGTCAAAAGGGTGAGATTCGGGGAAAATCTTATAAAACCCCCGAATCTCAAGGACAGCAGAGCAGATTCTCTCCAAGACGCCAGGTCCTCAGCACACGGACACTCACACTCAAGGGAGATTCTCGGCCGCTTCTCTCCGAAGAGGAATTCCAGCCGATTCTCCGCAGTTCTCCACTCGGACCAGGTTCTCCACCAGTGACCAACATTCGCAACATCACCGGACAGAGGCACCTGTGCAACGGACACTCTCCTGTCAAGCCTGGGACACCATTCAGCGCCCGTTCGTCGACATCAAGGAGCTCCCATAAAAGCCGATCTAGATCGCATTGTTATTGTCATTATCTGAGTTAACCTTATGTCAAAATAAACGGTTTTCGTGTAAGACACTTGTCATCTTTGTCTCCTACCGCCACCACCCACATATGGTTTGACCCTAGGTTTTCCTGACGCGCAATTAACGTATTGCCCCCAAAATCGGCGAACTTACAGTGTGTAAAAATCTTATTTGGAGCATTGACTGCTTTTTGGTCTACAATAATTCGACTCGGTTACATAAACTATTTCATCGTTTGTTTTGATCTAGAACAGCAACATCTATCTCTACTAGCACCATCTTTATACGTAAGTTTTATATGCAAAAGCGACCATAATGTACAAATTGAAAGAGAAAAAAATGCATAAATAAGATAAACGACCTTTTAGACAAGACGGTTGACGACACCGCTAAGAAACTTCCCTATTACATATTGGAAAAGTATTTATTTTAATGTACCAAAAATATATTGAAATTCTTTAGGTACCAAAAATATCGAGAAAAAATTCTTGATTTCAGGAACCGAATTTACAAGTGTGGGACTAAATCCGAAATAATTCAAAATTAGATCGGTCGTTACGAATTACAAGAGTCGTCCAATGAATATAATGATAAAATAAAAAAAATTTTAATATTTCTGTAAGAAGCTGTGACTTACCAGTTATTATTGGTGGTCAAAAATTTCAAAAATGCACGTGCAAACTCTCAAAGAATCGGAGGCACACTAATAGATGCGCATGTTTAAATATTATTTTGTAACTATTGAAAATATTTAACGCATGGGTTCCCAACCTATGGGTCGCGACCCAGAAGGGGGTTGCGACGGACTTACTGTGGGGTCGCCAACTTATACAGTAAACTAAAAAAAAAATATTCACTACAGTGCAGTTTTTATTTTTAATGGTGTCTTGAAGTTTGAATAATTTCATATACAGTAGAGCGTTGATTTTCCGAACCAATTGGGGACTGGGGTTGTTCGTATAACTGATATTTCGGATAACCGATTTATGTACGAAAAAATAGTTTAACGTATCCGATGTTGAAATTTTTCTCCGTTGCATGTCGCTTCGCGTTGAATTTTCGTCGATGTTAAGCCTAACGAAGACTATTGTATCGTAAAAAATTATTTTTTTATTTTGTACGAACAAAATAAATATATTGAAAAATATAAAAACAATAAAAAATTATACTTCAGAAGTTAATTTAGTATCAAAAACGTAAAATATTTGAGTAGCCCAAGACATAGCCAAAGATTAAAGCGCCACAGCACTGGCAAAAATTTAAATTTACTGACTGGAATTCTCTCGGATGATTGACGTTTCCGATGATTGACTTTCGGAAAATCGACCCTCTACTGTATTTTTTTTAAATGAAAATAAGTGTAATCTAGGTACGCTATTTTGTCACAGTTGGTTGAAACATGTGTTGAGAGTTTGAGAGGAATAAATTAAATGACATGAGGTTGGCGTTAACAAAAACTCACCCGCGAATTTTAAGGCTGGTTAATAACATGCAATTACAATCATCGCATTAAACTATTAAACATAATTTAAAATAAAGTTATACTAAAAATCTAATTTCGTTGTTTTTTTAATCACCTTATTAAAAATGCCTTCTTCAATTGTATCGGGGTCGCGGGTCACTTGGCTTTCATAAAAAGGGGTCGCCAGCCGAAAACCGTTGATTTAACGGTTTTAAAGTATTTTTGCATTCTTCTTATTTTATTTTGCACTGTTTAGTAGGTCAAAGTATTGTTCTTTGTTTATCACGTGATTTTACAAAAGTTATTCTTAAATATATAACTTACCTAAATGTTAAAAATAGTTGATGGCAAAAATTTAAATAAAAAGCAATAAACAGTTAAGTTGATTAATTTAAATAATTAATTATATTATTTTTTAAAAACGAAATGAGATTTAAATTCTGTAGGTTTTTGTGTATATACTAATGATTTCAAATTCTTCGGGTATTACATTACTGATAATTCTGTAATTATATTCAAAATTACCGGTTTATCAATAATTACCTGGTTAATTCGCATGATTTAAAACGAAACTGAATTACTGACAGAATTCTTCAACAACCATTTATTTTTAAGTTTTCTATCAGTTTAGACACAATATTCTTGTAATAGCAAATATTATGACATAGCAGACATTGAAAGAATGCTAATTATTTATTATGTTTTTCTTTATTTCGAAAGTAGGCTCTTTGAAACTATAATACATTTAGGATCTTATCGTGTAATTTAGATCTAATTTTCGTACAAAGGCAACTGCATTAGATAAAGCCCTCTCGAAATCAATACTACTTAGATGTATTTTTATCACATCATTAAAAAAATTTTCAAGATACGTTCCTTGTATTTTTTGCTTATAGGTTAGAACTAAAAAATGATGTAAATAGATAAATGTTCTAATATAACCTCCGTACACTTACATTAATGTATCTCCATATAGCTGCTTTTTCTGCAACTCCACATGTATATTCACCATTTTTGACAGCAATGGCCAGTTCTTGGAAACTTTCTGGAACAGTTTCGGTTACAGGATACGACATGTAAGACATTAACGATCCACTGTAACAGCCCATTAACACTACAACTGATAGCAGCCATATTAAAAACAGCAACCTGGATCTGAATCGTTTCACATTGTTAAGATTCGTTCCTAAATAAAGGCATTTTTATCAATGTGTTTTTATTAATATTTATTAATATATATTTGTGTTATAGCAAGCAAAAGACGTTTTACCTTGGTAAACAAACGTGCAAAATAAATTCCAGAACACACGGCTTCGTGGCCAGAATATTCCCACTTCTTCAGTCATGAAATCACTTTCGACCACTTTATGCAATACTAATCCAAATATGAATACCGTTGAGAGTGTCGCGATCCACATCTACAAAAAGAATATTTTTTTTTTAAATAATCGATAAAAATATTCATTTTTAATGTAGAGTTGCCAACTTTCATAGTTTCAAATTCAGAACAGACTGTTTTTACGATTTCCATCCTGTAGACAACGTAGACACTAATAGAGATTATGCTGTTTTTTCATGGATTCGATCAAGTCCATAATTAGACAGCTAGATATCGAGATATGAGGCCAGGTATATCTACAATGTTTCTGGAATCAGAAAATAAAATGATCCTTGATCAAAGATCAACTCCATCCTTGATCGCCCACAGCCGTAGTCCTGGCTATAACAACTTCGGCCATTTTGTCTGAACAGTGGACGGAAGAACACGATCTTGTATGCAACAGAAAATTACTTTTTACGAATTAAGTTCGAAACATTTTGAATTTTCGATAAGACTATAATATGATCATAAGATCGTACTGCCTGTTGGGTAATCAGTTTAGAGGTATGAAAGAGTACACATCAGGAGTTGCAATTTGGCACAGACTATTAGGTACCCAATTTACGCGCGCATAAAAGAGCCAGATCTGTAGGTACTCAGAGAACCGAGAACTTAGTCAAAACAGAATTCAAAATGGCCACACTCTCTACAAACGGGAAGTAGTGCGAGATTTGCACATGCGTTGCTCGTTAAAAAGATAAAAATGTGAATGTCTACTTGACCCGTGTTATTCCTGACATATCTCTGTCTGCGGCGTGCTGACCTTGATCGGTTGACCCGAAATATCAAAATTTCAGCATCGGAACCTTTTTACTAAGTAGATGGCGCAAGTTCTTATAATTTTATATTAACTAACTTCCGAAATATAATTTATTTTTTATACATTTATTAATATATTGTTTGTGCAAAATAAAAAAATAATTTCGTATAATACAATAGCCAGGATTATTTTTTTAAAAACGGAAAATTTTTGTTAGGTGTTCACAAAAATTTAATCCGGAGCCTCAGACAACGTTGAGAAATTACGAAATTGGATTGGTTAATTACAGCGAAAATGCATCGTAGCCGGAGAAAATTGCGCTCAAAACCAGCGATATCAAAGAAGATTGGAGAAGGAGAACGAGACTCACCTTGAGCATCAAAGTGATTCCGCTTCGTGGTGAGTCTCGGAGACATAGTCTTGTCCCAAATATCGCCTTGCCGTTTTACTTGTTTCTATAACAGAGTATGGCGATCGGGCAAATGACGACCCGACAGATTTTTACATTTTTTGTCTTAGAAGACATTGAAACGTCGAGAAATGCAAAAAAGAAAATTAAGAGGATTTTCTGAATGTATATATCTCAGTGTGTGGGGGGAATTATTTTGTATAGCCTATTTCACGTTCTATAATTCCTGAGTATTTTGTCGAAAAGTTTCTCAAATTTTGCAGGTAGGTTTTAATAGTTAAATATCTTCGCAGGGTGGAAAGAAAGAGGTTATGTTTATCGTCTCTCGAATATGGTCAGACGATGTTACTGATTAATAGCATTTACAACTTTTTATAAAACTTTTTCCTACGTTATAAATTAATCTATTTGCCATCTTTTATTAATTAATATTAAAAAAAATAAATAAAAAGTTTTTAGTCATAACATATCGTAACAAATGACAAACTGTTATACACACACTGTTAAATGTTGTGGGGAAAGTTGAGCAACTTGTTACTGGACTTTTTTAGAAGTATTTTTATGGTTTTATTCACTCTGATTACCTTTTCTTGCGCGAACCACGACGTTTAACCTGTAATATATCTGGCATCTTTCGCCTGTTAATTTGTAACTTACTTTTTTATTTCATATGTAATTTTATTTTCTGAGTATTTGTTTTTTTATATGTGTAGTAATGCTTTTGTTATTGCTGTTAAGGGTTCCTTTAAGGAACATCTCCTATCAGTTTTCGTTTTCTGCACAATTTCCTAAAACAACAAATGAATTTCTGAACAGTTGGCAACTCTATTTAATTGGTAATAACTTACTTTCAAACCGAAAGGTTTTATTATGGAAACCCAATTCGGAATTCTTTCTGCACCCTTGATGACAAATACAATAGGCTGGAACACCAAAGGAGAGGTAAATTCCATTGCAGCAAAACGATTAGCGTCGAGGAATAAACCAATGAAGGACATATCAGCTTCCTGAATAACAAAAACATTTAACTGTATTATATTGATAAAATAAGACAATGCAGTAGACGGACAATAGGCCTAGATCAAATCTCACAGAACGTTCTATGTTAAACTTATGTCCATTTCTGTTTCTCACATTGAAAAAACACAGCACTTAAAACTTTTATGAGTTGATTAATTATTAGTATATAGCGAGTAATGAATTACACAAATCGATGTACCGTAGAGCGTCGTTTATCCGATAATCGGTTATCCGAAAAAATTCCAGTCGACAAATTTAAATTTTCGCTAGTGCGGTGGCGCTGCAATCTTTGGCTATGCCTTGGGCTACTCCAATATTTTTTTTGTTGATGTGTGTTTCAGCTGACAACACTGGCGCTTTCGTGTGGTGTTTTTCAGAGGACTGTGGGTTGCTGAATCGAACGTTTTTGATACTAGATTAACTTCTAAAGTATAATTTTGTTTGCTTTTATATTTTTCAATATATTTATTTTGTTTGTAATAAATAAAGAAATAATTTTTAACGATACAATAGCCACGATTATTATTTTGAAAAGTTTACATTAGGCTTAACATGGACGAAAATTCAACGCGAAGCGACACGCAACACAGAAAAATTTCAACATGGGTTATTTTTTCGTACGTAATCGGTTATCCGAAAAATAAGTTATCCGAACAACCCAGTCCCCAATTGATTCGGATAAACGACGCTCTACTGTAGTTTACTTTTGCGAAGTTTTTAAAATAGTTTTCATTATAACGTGATCAAAATGTCGCTTGCAAAATTACAATCGCCATGAGCAATATTGACGTATTAATTTTAATTGTCGTACATAGTACCGTCTGTTTCTCTGTCCATATTTTGCAAACTGCAGTTACATGAATACGAAAACAGAATTTAAAACATAACGGGCTGAAACCCATAACTAAGTATATATAAACTTTTTTCGATTCCAACCGTATATAACGTATTTTAATTCTAATGTTTTCGCCAAAAAGGTGTCACTCAGTTAGATAACAAGCACGATTTTATTGTTAAAAAAAGTATGACGAACAAGAGCAACCCAGTACTAAGTTGAATTGCAAAGCATATATTTTAAATTAAATAAATTAATACTGTGAATGAAATTGCAGCCCTGCCAATTATTTATTATGACATCGTCACAATAATAAATTTGCTCTTATTCTGTTCGTACGCTCTATAACTCGAGAGTATTAATATTCCAAAGATGGCAGTTATAGTGTTTGTACAGTTGTTACAGAATAAAAATATAAAATTTGAAGTAAATTGCATTTTCAGATTCTCAGTTTGGTAACTGTAGATTTTGCATATTCGATTATGAAATGTTTACTCGTTCAATTTCTTGTAAAAAAGTGAGAATTTCAAGTTATTTCTGACTAAAGTAGACTTTATTTATTAAAAAATGGATTTTTTTTTGTAATGTACAATTTATTCGAACCTTCGTGAATTCTATAAGTAACTATTGCACCTCGTGCTTCTGCAGGAGAAACGCTGTGATGGGAGAATGATGTAACAGTCATAGCCAATTATCAGAAATATTGGTTTCTAATTCGAAGAGCGTTTTACATAGTGATTTCAAAGAGGCTAGCTCATGTATCTTCATGTTGTGCGAACGTACGCCATGTCATATACACAAGTTTGATAAACTAAAGCAACAATGAAATTTTTAAGCAGACAATTATAAAATTGTAGAGAAGGGCTTGTTGCGATCAGTTTTATTAACACCTAATTCAGTAGAAAGGTTCTTCGTATGCAGGACGAAAACTATGACGTGATTTGTGAGGTTTTCTATTACTGAGGTGATTTGTGAGGTTTTCTATTTTGCACTGACTATATCCGGCACTGAGGGCATATTCACAAATGCCCTCAGTGCCGGATATAGTCAGTGCAAGACTACAATAAAAAGGCTTTGATTTAACACTGTATTCATTTTATTTATTTTTGTGCTAATATGCAGTCTTTAACTTTTAAATACAAAATACTGTTTCTGTATTTTGAATTTAATGTCTCCCAGGTAATTTCTTGCAGAGTTACGGCGTAAATACAATCGATCCTTAACTTTTGCAAACTAGTATATTTACAAGTATGCATGTGTATAATTTCAATTTCACTTACCTTGTTTGCTAATATTGTTTGTAATCTTTTCCACGAATCTTTTTCACTTTGACCAAACTTTTCAGATTTTGGTTTAACAATAGAATAACTACGTAGATGAAATTAATTAAATTTACTATGTGTTTATTTATTTATTTAATATTTTGTAAATTTATTATAATTATTATTATAAAATTATATTTACCTAAATTTTAATTTCTGCTGCACAGAATCAAAGACGTGAAAGTAAAATCCACCCGTGATTTTCGTTTTCGTTTCGTCCAATCTCATAAAATTCGGATTCTGTAATGTGTATCTCGGGTTAAAAAACCAGTAAAATCATTTATTAGTATAATGTAATCTTACCTGGAAACCAGCAATTTTCCATACATATGAATTATTTTTAGCTCCTGTAAAGTACGTTATAAGAATTTGTAATATTTGTAAAGAATGGCTGATATTATTTAAAATTTTTATAATAAGAATATATTTAAAGGGATGTCGATTTTCAATACTTGAAATATTAATACTCTGTGAATCATTGTAAAGAATCCATTAATGTCTCATATAGGTTGTTAAGTTTAATATTTATTTAGGTTAGTTGCAGACTACAATATCCTTAATTGTATTAGTAGCAATGCGATCAGCGATTCTCAATTTATCTCAATCAACAAACCAGTGATTTTCAATTTATCTCGTGCCGCGGACCCTTAAAATTTACACAGCATGATGGACAGCGTACCACTAAGGGTCTGTGCTCCATCATTCACTGGTTGAAAAACTTGGCTGTAAAAAAGAACTAATATATTCTCCTATTCATTGCAATACAAACACTGCCTTAATTAAATTAATTAATAAAAAGTTTTGGAACAATTTGTTTTACTTTTTGCTTTTCCTATAATCTGAAATTTCAATATACAACCCCATAGCATTTGGACTGTAAATTGTCTTTGGAAACTCCAATGAAAAGTTTTGAGATTCCTTGTGCTTTATGCTAAATTTTAAATTTATTCCATTAATATTAATACTAAGAAAAGTGAACATTATACGTATTGGTGCGGAATTACAATTACGCAGTACAAACATTAAATCGAAAGTTTACTAATAAATAATATTAATTAAATGTTTAAAATAACCAATATAGCAATATCTCACCATATTTTTCAGCAGAAAACGAAGGCATTGTTACAATTATCAAGTGCAAGACAGTTGTAAAATATATTTTCATTATCTTGGTTAGAGCCAACTTATAGAGTCTAAAGAACGTTAGACTAGAATCTGCAGCAGATGAATATAAACGAGGGCAAGTCTATTTCGTGTAACGTCACGAAATGAAGTAATTTTAGTAAAATCGATGTGGAATTTAATATCATTTTCTTCTTGCATCAAATCGATGTTTAATTAACTGCAAAAGTGAAGATCAATTGAACAGAACAAAACATTACAACTCATTTTTTTGTAATTTTAGACTTTATTATTTTCATGTTGCGGTAATTTAACAGTCGTTCTGCAATTCAATATACAAAGTATGGACGAAATTGATATTTCTCGTTACGTAACAATTCGGCGGTGCTTTAATTACGTATTTTCTTGGGATGCCGTGTGTGGTATATGACACGCAATTTTCCTTCCAAAGAATGAGAAGCAGCTCTGCTTTTTTGCTTGCTAAACAATTATATTACTTATACGTTTTGTCACTAGAGATTACTTAAGCTTATTAGACCACATGCATTTTACTGTGACAGAGACAAAGGAAAATATAATTGATTGTCTAAGCATGTGTTTTTGGAAGTAATCACAAGTATGACTACTTGATGTCAGTATTGAGTTTTCTCTATTTTTATTGATTATAATTTTATAATTTAAACATGTTTTGTTCAGGAGACTTTTAAGATTATATAAGAGTAATTTTTAAAAACTATATTAATAACAGTATTTAATGACATGAGCTAACTTTTCAACGTGTCGTATACGACACATTTGGTCTCTGTGTTACAATAATTACATTACAGTGTAGGAACTGTTTTCGTATTTGCAAGTTATTTGCTTTTATAGATATTTGGTCATTAGGACAGCAATATGTACAGTAGATCCCCCTATAAGACGGTAGATACGTTCCGTTCTTTATGAATCAATTTTGTAGGAATCATAGTTTACGGACTACGGCTGTTTGAAAGGTTTTCTTTCATAAAATTAATCGATTCTAGACTAATTCGACTCAACATTTCCAAAATACGTATATTTTTTTGAAAATAATCCGTATAAACTACGTTATAAACAAAAAATTGTAGGATTGCTTACCGAGTGTGTACCGTTCGACTACGCCCGTTGCTAAAGCTTGGTTTCGTCGCGGAACAGCGCATCAAACCGCGGCCGCGATTTCTGATATTATTTTTCTGCGAAAACTTCGTTGACCTTTGGAGACATCCTTAATATAAATAATTTTTATGGCCGTTAAATAAGAAATGTTTCTTTCACAAGAAATGTATAAAATTACAGTACTGGACAGACGATAGGTCGCCTAACTCGCCGTAGCGTGACGCTAGACGGCGAAAAATATATATTTAATTATAATAAAGTTACAATAAATTAAGTTAATATATAATTATATATACAGTACCTAATTTATATATAATTAATATATAATTATATGTACAGTACCTAATTTATATATAATTATATGAACAGACGATACTAAACTCAATTTATCCGCCTAAACGTCCGTAGCGTGGCGCTACGGACGGCGGGAAAGTAGTTCGGCTGCCCGATGACGTTTTACGTATTATAGGAGTTATTTTTACCGTTGTTTACGGATACTGCCACAATTTTTATAGGAATCATAACTATAGGAAACGGTTTTATAGGGGGATCTACTGTATTCTATTACAGTAGATCCCCCTATAAGACTGGTTCCTGCAATTATGATTCCTATCAATCGGCAAAAAAATTGCGACGGCATCCGTAAACAACAATAAAAAAAAACTCCTATAATTACGTAAAACATCATCGGGCATCCGAACTACTTTCCCGCCGTCCAGCGCCACGCTACGGACGTTTATGCAGATAAATTGAGTTTAGTTTCTTCTGTACATATAATTTTATATAAATTAGGTACTGTATATATAATTATATATTAATTTATTGTAACTTTATTATAATTATATAAATGCTTTCTGCCGTCTAGCGCCACGCTACGGAGAGTTTAGGCGAACTATATTCTGTACAGTATGTAAATTAGGTACCGTAAGTGTAATACAGCACTGTAATTTTATACATTTATTGTGACAGAAACATTTCTTATTCAACGGCGATAAAAATTATATATATTAATGATGTCTCCAATGTTCAGCGAAGTTTTCGCAGAAAAATAACATCAGAACAGGTCGCGGTTTGCTGAGCTGTTCCGCGACGAAAACAAGCTTGAGCAACAGCGATGTCGAACGGTGCACACTCGGTAAGTAATCCTACAATTTTTTGTTTATAGCGTAGTTTATACGGATTATTTCCAAAAAAATATACGTATTTTGGAAATGTTGAGTCAAATTAGTGTAGAATCGATTAATTTTATGGAAGAAAACCTTTCAAACAGCCGTAGTCAATAAACTTCACACGTGTCGGGATGTAATTGGCTGTGATTCCTACAAAATCGGATTCATAAAGAACGGAACGTATCTATTGTCTTATAGGGGGATCGACTGTATTTATTTTTATTTTTTATTAAATTTTTATTTCAATAATCTCAGTTCAGTTTCTCACACAAGGGTGACACTAGATGTTTCTTATCCCTTAAATTAGAATTATTATAATTAGTTCAATTGATTTTGAGGTAATACCAAGTTAAAACCAAAGTTTACAACGCGAAAACGTGTATGTCACACGTTCAGCGCTGCTTTCCTGTCAGCCTACAAGTTTCACAATGTTTGGTGTTTGGATAGTCAGTGGAATCATGTTTGACATTCCAAACACTATTGTCAAACTTCCAGGCTTACGGGAAAGGGGAGCTGAACGTTCAACGTACACATTTTCACGTTTAAAACTTCCGCTTCAACCTCGCTTATATTTTTCAGACAGATATTATAGTAGACCCCCGATAACATGGTAGATATGTTCCATGTTATGTGAATTCCGTGTCGTACGAATCACTTAAATACATGAGCCAATCATCATAGCCCAGCACGTGTGCAGTTTAGAGACTACAGCTGTTTGAAAGATTTTCTTCGATAAAATTAATCGATTCTACACTAATTTGACTTAACATTTCCGAAACACGTATAATTTTTTGGGAATAACCTACATAGACTATGTTATAAACAAAAAATTGTAGGATTACTTACCGTGTGTGCACCGTTCGACAATGCCATTGCTTAATTTAAACTTGTTTTCATCGCATAATGGCTCATCGAACAGGGGCGCATATCATCTGATAAGCTGTTTTTCTGCGNTTTATCAATATGTTTTTATTAATATTTATTAATATATATTTGTGTTATAGCAAGCAAAAGACGTTTTACCTTGGTAAACAAACGTGCAAAATAAATTCCAGAACACACGGCTTCGTGGCCAGAATATTCCCACTTCTTCAGTCATGAAATCACTTTCGACCACTTTATGCAATACTAATCCAAATATGAATACCGTTGAGAGTGTCGCGATCCACATCTACAAAAAGAATATTTTTTTTTTAAATAATCGATAAAAATATTCATTTTTAATGTAGAGTTGCCAACTTTCATAGTTTCAAATTCAGAACAGACTGTTTTTACGATTTCCATCCTGTAGACAACGTAGACACTAATAGAGATTATGCTGTTTTTTCATGGATTCGATCAAGTCCATAATTAGACAGCTAGATATCGAGATATGAGGCCAGGTATATCTACAATGTTTCTGGAATCAGAAAATAAAATGATCCTTGATCAAAGATCAACTCCATCCTTGATCGCCCACAGCCGTAGTCCTGGCTATAACAACTTCGGCCATTTTGTCTGAACAGTGGACGGAAGAACACGATCTTGTATGCAACAGAAAATTACTTTTTACGAATTAAGTTCGAAACATTTTGAATTTTCGATAAGACTATAATATGATCATAAGATCGTACTGCCTGTTGGGTAATCAGTTTAGAGGTATGAAAGAGTACACATCAGGAGTTGCAATTTGGCACAGACTATTAGGTACCCAATTTACGCGCGCATAAAAGAGCCAGATCTGTAGGTACTCAGAGAACCGAGAACTTAGTCAAAACAGAATTCAAAATGGCCACACTCTCTACAAACGGGAAGTAGTGCGAGATTTGCACATGCGTTGCTCGTTAAAAAGATAAAAATGTGAATGTCTACTTGACCCGTGTTATTCCTGACATATCTCTGTCTGCGGCGTGCTGACCTTGATCGGTTGACCCGAAATATCAAAATTTCAGCATCGGAACCTTTTTACTAAGTAGATGGCGCAAGTTCTTATAATTTTATATTAACTAACTTCCGAAATATAATTTATTTTTTATACATTTATTAATATATTGTTTGTGCAAAATAAAAAAATAATTTCGTATAATACAATAGCCAGGATTATTTTTTTAAAAACGGAAAATTTTTGTTAGGTGTTCACAAAAATTTAATCCGGAGCCTCAGACAACGTTGAGAAATTACGAAATTGGATTGGTTAATTACAGCGAAAATGCATCGTAGCCGGAGAAAATTGCGCTCAAAACCAGCGATATCAAAGAAGATTGGAGAAGGAGAACGAGACTCACCTTGAGCATCAAAGTGATTCCGCTTCGTGGTGAGTCTCGGAGACATAGTCTTGTCCCAAATATCGCCTTGCCGTTTTACTTGTTTCTATAACAGAGTATGGCGATCGGGCAAATGACGACCCGACAGATTTTTACATTTTTTGTCTTAGAAGACATTGAAACGTCGAGAAATGCAAAAAAGAAAATTAAGAGGATTTTCTGAATGTATATATCTCAGTGTGTGGGGGGAATTATTTTGTATAGCCTATTTCACGTTCTATAATTCCTGAGTATTTTGTCGAAAAGTTTCTCAAATTTTGCAGGTAGGTTTTAATAGTTAAATATCTTCGCAGGGTGGAAAGAAAGAGGTTATGTTTATCGTCTCTCGAATATGGTCAGACGATGTTACTGATTAATAGCATTTACAACTTTTTATAAAACTTTTTCCTACGTTATAAATTAATCTATTTGCCATCTTTTATTAATTAATATTAAAAAAAATAAATAAAAAGTTTTTAGTCATAACATATCGTAACAAATGACAAACTGTTATACACACACTGTTAAATGTTGTGGGGAAAGTTGAGCAACTTGTTACTGGACTTTTTTAGAAGTATTTTTATGGTTTTATTCACTCTGATTACCTTTTCTTGCGCGAACCACGACGTTTAACCTGTAATATATCTGGCATCTTTCGCCTGTTAATTTGTAACTTACTTTTTTATTTCATATGTAATTTTATTTTCTGAGTATTTGTTTTTTTATATGTGTAGTAATGCTTTTGTTATTGCTGTTAAGGGTTCCTTTAAGGAACATCTCCTATCAGTTTTCGTTTTCTGCACAATTTCCTAAAACAACAAATGAATTTCTGAACAGTTGGCAACTCTATTTAATTGGTAATAACTTACTTTCAAACCGAAAGGTTTTATTATGGAAACCCAATTCGGAATTCTTTCTGCACCCTTGATGACAAATACAATAGGCTGGAACACCAAAGGAGAGGTAAATTCCATTGCAGCAAAACGATTAGCGTCGAGGAATAAACCAATGAAGGACATATCAGCTTCCTGAATAACAAAAACATTTAACTGTATTATATTGATAAAATAAGACAATGCAGTAGACGGACAATAGGCCTAGATCAAATCTCACAGAACGTTCTATGTTAAACTTATGTCCATTTCTGTTTCTCACATTGAAAAAACACAGCACTTAAAACTTTTATGAGTTGATTAATTATTAGTATATAGCGAGTAATGAATTACACAAATCGATGTACCGTAGAGCGTCGTTTATCCGATAATCGGTTATCCGAAAAAATTCCAGTCGACAAATTTAAATTTTCGCTAGTGCGGTGGCGCTGCAATCTTTGGCTATGCCTTGGGCTACTCCAATATTTTTTTTGTTGATGTGTGTTTCAGCTGACAACACTGGCGCTTTCGTGTGGTGTTTTTCAGAGGACTGTGGGTTGCTGAATCGAACGTTTTTGATACTAGATTAACTTCTAAAGTATAATTTTGTTTGCTTTTATATTTTTCAATATATTTATTTTGTTTGTAATAAATAAAGAAATAATTTTTAACGATACAATAGCCACGATTATTATTTTGAAAAGTTTACATTAGGCTTAACATGGACGAAAATTCAACGCGAAGCGACACGCAACACAGAAAAATTTCAACATGGGTTATTTTTTCGTACGTAATCGGTTATCCGAAAAATAAGTTATCCGAACAACCCAGTCCCCAATTGATTCGGATAAACGACGCTCTACTGTAGTTTACTTTTGCGAAGTTTTTAAAATAGTTTTCATTATAACGTGATCAAAATGTCGCTTGCAAAATTACAATCGCCATGAGCAATATTGACGTATTAATTTTAATTGTCGTACATAGTACCGTCTGTTTCTCTGTCCATATTTTGCAAACTGCAGTTACATGAATACGAAAACAGAATTTAAAACATAACGGGCTGAAACCCATAACTAAGTATATATAAACTTTTTTCGATTCCAACCGTATATAACGTATTTTAATTCTAATGTTTTCGCCAAAAAGGTGTCACTCAGTTAGATAACAAGCACGATTTTATTGTTAAAAAAAGTATGACGAACAAGAGCAACCCAGTACTAAGTTGAATTGCAAAGCATATATTTTAAATTAAATAAATTAATACTGTGAATGAAATTGCAGCCCTGCCAATTATTTATTATGACATCGTCACAATAATAAATTTGCTCTTATTCTGTTCGTACGCTCTATAACTCGAGAGTATTAATATTCCAAAGATGGCAGTTATAGTGTTTGTACAGTTGTTACAGAATAAAAATATAAAATTTGAAGTAAATTGCATTTTCAGATTCTCAGTTTGGTAACTGTAGATTTTGCATATTCGATTATGAAATGTTTACTCGTTCAATTTCTTGTAAAAAAAGTGAGAATTTCAAGTTATTTCTGACTAAAGTAGACTTTATTTATTAAAAAATGGATTTTTTTTTGTAATGTACAATTTATTCGAACCTTCGTGAATTCTATAAGTAACTATTGCACCTCGTGCTTCTGCAGGAGAAACGCTGTGATGGGAGAATGATGTAACAGTCATAGCCAATTATCAGAAATATTGGTTTCTAATTCGAAGAGCGTTTTACATAGTGATTTCAAAGAGGCTAGCTCATGTATCTTCATGTTGTGCGAACGTACGCCATGTCATATACACAAGTTTGATAAACTAAAGCAACAATGAAATTTTTAAGCAGACAATTATAAAATTGTAGAGAAGGGCTTGTTGCGATCAGTTTTATTAACACCTAATTCAGTAGAAAGGTTCTTCGTATGCAGGACGAAAACCTCACAAATCACCTCAGTGAGGTGATTTGTGACGTGATTTGTGAGGTTTTCTATTACTGAGGTGATTTGTGAGGTTTTCTATTTTGCACTGACTATATCCGGCACTGAGGGCATATTCACAAATGCCCTCAGTGCCGGATATAGTCAGTGCAAAATAGAAAACCTCACAAATCACCTCAGTAATAGAAAACCTCACAAATCACGTCACAAATCACCTCACTGAGGTGATTTGTGAGGTTTTCGTCCTGCATACGAAGAACCTTTCTACTGAATTAGGTGTTAATAAAACTGATCGCAACAAGCCCTTCTCTACAATTTTATAATTGTCTGCTTAAAAATTTCATTGTTGCTTTAGTTTATCAAACTTGTGTATATGACATGGCGTACGTTCGCACAACATGAAGATACATGAGCTAGCCTCTTTGAAATCACTATGTAAAACGCTCTTCGAATTAGAAACCAATATTTCTGATAATTGGCTATGACTGTTACATCATTCTCCCATCACAGCGTTTCTCCTGCAGAAGCACGAGGTGCAATAGTTACTTATAGAATTCACGAAGGTTCGAATAAATTGTACATTACAAAAAAAAATCCATTTTTTAATAAATAAAGTCTACTTTAGTCAGAAATAACTTGAAATTCTCACTTTTTTTACAAGAAATTGAACGAGTAAACATTTCGTGAAAGAAACATTTCTTATT
>NW_019386580.1:68732-75549 GCF_000671375.1 Centruroides sculpturatus | reverse complement strand
CGGTAAAACGACATCGCCGACTCGTGTCGCGACAGAATTGGTCGAATCTAGACCAATAGCGGATATTGCACAAACCGTTGAGATTAAGTGAGCAGCGGATCTACTAAAGACCATTTATTATTTAACTTCCACAAAAATTATATTTATATTAATGATGTCTCCAAAGTTCAGCAAAGTTTTCGCAGAAAAACAGCTTATCAGATGATATGCGCCCCTGTTCGATGAGCCATTATGCGATGAAAACAAGTTTAAATTAAGCAATGGCATTGTCGAACGGTGCACACACGGTAAGTAATCCTACAATTTTTTGTTTATAACATAGTCTATGTAGGTTATTCCCAAAAAATTATACGTGTTTCGGAAATGTTAAGTCAAATTAGTGTAGAATCGATTAATTTTATGGAAGAAAACCTTTCAAACAGCCGTAGTCCATAAACTTCACACGTGTCGGGATGTAATTGGCTGTGATTCCTACAAAATCGGATTCATAAAGAACGGAACGTATCTATTGTCTTATAGGGGGATCGACTGTATTTATTTTTATTTTTTATTAAATTTTTATTTCAATAATCTCAGTTCAGTTTCTCACACAAGGGTGACACTAGATGTTTCTTATCCCTTAAATTAGAATTATTATAATTAGTTCAATTGATTTTGAGGTAATACCAAGTTAAAACCAAAGTTTACAACGCGAAAACGTGTATGTCACACGTTCAGCGCTGCTTTCCTGTCAGCCTACAAGTTTCACAATGTTTGGTGTTTGGATAGTCAGTGGAATCATGTTTGACATTCCAAACACTATTGTCAAACTTCCAGGCTTACGGGAAAGGGGAGCTGAACGTTCAACGTACACATTTTCACGTTTAAAACTTCCGCTTCAACCTCGCTTATATTTTTCAGACAGATATTATAGTAGACCCCCGATAACATGGTAGATATGTTCCATGTTATGTGAATTCCGTGTCGTACGAATCACTTAAATACATGAGCCAATCATCATAGCCCAGCACGTGTGCAGTTTAGAGACTACAGCTGTTTGAAAGATTTTCTTCGATAAAATTAATCGATTCTACACTAATTTGACTTAACATTTCCGAAACACGTATAATTTTTTGGGAATAACCTACATAGACTATGTTATAAACAAAAAATTGTAGGATTACTTACCGTGTGTGCACCGTTCGACAATGCCATTGCTTAATTTAAACTTGTTTTCATCGCATAATGGCTCATCGAACAGGGGCGCATATCATCTGATAAGCTGTTTTTCTGCGAAAACTTTGCTGAACTTTGGAGACATCATTAATATAAATATAATTTTTGTGGAAGTTAAATAATAAATGTTTTTTAGTCGCTCCAGTGCTCGTTTAAACTCAATGGTTTGTGCAATATTTGCTATTGGTCTAGATTCGACCAATTCTGTCGCCACACGAGTCGACGATGACGTTTTACCGTATTATACGAGTCCTTTTATCGTGTTTATACGAACGCAATCGCAATTTTTTCGCCGTGTAATACGAATCCGTATTATATGAACCCGTGTTATAGAAACGGCTACCGTATTTTCATTTCATATTATCAACTTTAGCCTTCTAACTCGTACTCAGTGAAAAATTTTTTAAATATTCCAAAATAATTAACCATAAAATAACTGGTTAAAGACTCAAATTAAAGTAATGACAATTTCTTCGAAAAATTTTGTAATTCTATTTTTATTTAAAACAATAATTACCTTCATTTGAACTTCATTTTCGAAAAACATGTAAGTGTTCTGAAATTAAAAATTAAATGCCCTACAAGAAAAAAATTCTAAGCAAATTTTTCATGAAAAAATAATTTTGCATAAATATTAATTAAGTTGAAACATTTGAAAGCTTCAAAAAAAAATATATATATATATATATGGTTAATAGTTTTTTCAATACGCTTGTAACTAATGTTCAATTGATATAGTAGCTGTCATCGTGCTGATGCAANAATTTTAAATGAAAAAATAATTTTGCATAAATATTAATTAAGTTGAAACATTTGAAAGCATATAAAAAAAATATATATATATATATATGGTTAATAGTTTTTTCAATACGCTTGTAACTAATGTTCAATTGATATAGTAGCTGTCATCGTGCTGATGCAAAGCCTACCGAATTTATTGTAATTATGCTCAATTAGATTCAGTTCCGGAAATGGATTGTTAAACCAAATGTACGATTCTTTCAGAGAATGATGTAAAACATGATCTGTTTAGTGTAAACAATTTAAAAGTCGGATGATAATAAACACATTCACAGACATCTTAAACATCTATCAAATAACATAGCCAATAATTACAAGTCGGTTGCAAAATGTATAGTTTAAGTTGAATGCCAAAATACATAAGCATAAATGGCATGTTGAGTAACAAAGTTAACTTCATTAGCTAGTCTTTTAAAAGCATTGTAAATGTCACAAGTAGTGTTGTAACGAATAGTATATTCGGTCAGGAGCGTGGCCGAATAGCCGAATATTCGGCCAAACTATTCGGCTCGATTAACGAACGTACGAAAATTGGCGCGCAAACCGCATTATGGCAAGGATCCTGCTCTCTATTGGCTTGCTGTCACTACGCTTCGCCAATCGCGTTAATTCTTGGCATTTGCAGCGGACAGACAAGATTATCATGGAAGTATGTGATAAATGATGATATCAAGTGTGGATAACAATGAAATGACCTACACGTGTAAATAACGGAAAAAGAACAGAGAAGGACCGCAAAGTAAAAATGTGAAAATAAAAATGAAATTGAGTCGATAACATTATCGAACGAGTCGAGGCAGTTTATTGGCACGAAATTCGCGGCAGTCNCGAACGTTTTTGATACTAGATTAACTTCTAAAGTATAATTTTGTTTGCTTTTATATTTTTCAATATATTTATTTTGTTTGTAATAAATAAAGAAATAATTTTTAACGATACAATAGCCACGATTATTATTTTGAAAAGTTTACATTAGGCTTAACATGGACGAAAATTCAACGCGAAGCGACACGCAACACAGAAAAATTTCAACATGGGTTATTTTTTCGTACGTAATCGGTTATCCGAAAAATAAGTTATCCGAACAACCCAGTCCCCAATTGATTCGGATAAACGACGCTCTACTGTAGTTTACTTTTGCGAAGTTTTTAAAATAGTTTTCATTATAACGTGATCAAAATGTCGCTTGCAAAATTACAATCGCCATGAGCAATATTGACGTATTAATTTTAATTGTCGTACATAGTACCGTCTGTTTCTCTGTCCATATTTTGCAAACTGCAGTTACATGAATACGAAAACAGAATTTAAAACATAACGGGCTGAAACCCATAACTAAGTATATATAAACTTTTTTCGATTCCAACCGTATATAACGTATTTTAATTCTAATGTTTTCGCCAAAAAGGTGTCACTCAGTTAGATAACAAGCACGATTTTATTGTTAAAAAAAGTATGACGAACAAGAGCAACCCAGTACTAAGTTGAATTGCAAAGCATATATTTTAAATTAAATAAATTAATACTGTGAATGAAATTGCAGCCCTGCCAATTATTTATTATGACATCGTCACAATAATAAATTTGCTCTTATTCTGTTCGTACGCTCTATAACTCGAGAGTATTAATATTCCAAAGATGGCAGTTATAGTGTTTGTACAGTTGTTACAGAATAAAAATATAAAATTTGAAGTAAATTGCATTTTCAGATTCTCAGTTTGGTAACTGTAGATTTTGCATATTCGATTATGAAATGTTTACTCGTTCAATTTCTTGAAAAAAAGTGAGAATTTCAAGTTATTTCTGACTAAAGTAGACTTTATTTATTAAAAAATGGATTTTTTTTTGTAATGTACAATTTATTCGAACCTTCGTGAATTCTATAAGTAACTATTGCACCTCGTGCTTCTGCAGGAGAAACGCTGTGATGGGAGAATGATGTAACAGTCATAGCCAATTATCAGAAATATTGGTTTCTAATTCGAAGAGCGTTTTACATAGTGATTTCAAAGAGGCTAGCTCATGTATCTTCATGTTGTGCGAACGTACGCCATGTCATATACACAAGTTTGATAAACTAAAGCAACAATGAAATTTTTAAGCAGACAATTATAAAATTGTAGAGAAGGGCTTGTTGCGATCAGTTTTATTAACACCTAATTCAGTAGAAAGGTTCTTCGTATGCAGGACGAAAACCTCACAAATCACCTCAGTGAGGTGATTTGTGACGTGATTTGTGAGGTTTTCTATTACTGAGGTGATTTGTGAGGTTTTCTATTTTGCACTGACTATATCCGGCACTGAGGGCATATTCACAAATGCCCTCAGTGCCGGATATAGTCAGTGCAAGACTACAATAAAAAGGCTTTGATTTAACACTGTATTCATTTTATTTATTTTTGTGCTAATATGCAGTCTTTAACTTTTAAATACAAAATACTGTTTCTGTATTTTGAATTTAATGTCTCCCAGGTAATTTCTTGCAGAGTTACGGCGTAAATACAATCGATCCTTAACTTTTGCAAACTAGTATATTTACAAGTATGCATGTGTATAATTTCAATTTCACTTACCTTGTTTGCTAATATTGTTTGTAATCTTTTCCACGAATCTTTTTCACTTTGACCAAACTTTTCAGATTTTGGTTTAACAATAGAATAACTACGTAGATGAAATTAATTAAATTTACTATGTGTTTATTTATTTATTTAATATTTTGTAAATTTATTATAATTATTATTATAAAATTATATTTACCTAAATTTTAATTTCTGCTGCACAGAATCAAAGACGTGAAAGTAAAATCCACCCGTGATTTTCGTTTTCGTTTCGTCCAATCTCATAAAATTCGGATTCTGTAATGTGTATCTCGGGTTAAAAAACCAGTAAAATCATTTATTAGTATAATGTAATCTTACCTGGAAACCAGCAATTTTCCATACATATGAATTATTTTTAGCTCCTGTAAAGTACGTTATAAGAATTTGTAATATTTGTAAAGAATGGCTGATATTATTTAAAATTTTTATAATAAGAATATATTTAAAGGGATGTCGATTTTCAATACTTGAAATATTAATACTCTGTGAATCATTGTAAAGAATCCATTAATGTCTCATATAGGTTGTTAAGTTTAATATTTATTTAGGTTAGTTGCAGACTACAATATCCTTAATTGTATTAGTAGCAATGCGATCAGCGATTCTCAATTTATCTCAATCAACAAACCAGTGATTTTCAATTTATCTCGTGCCGCGGACCCTTAAAATTTACACAGCATGATGGACAGCGTACCACTAAGGGTCTGTGCTCCATCATTCACTGGTTGAAAAACTTGGCTGTAAAAAAGAACTAATATATTCTCCTATTCATTGCAATACAAACACTGCCTTAATTAAATTAATTAATAAAAAGTTTTGGAACAATTTGTTTTACTTTTTGCTTTTCCTATAATCTGAAATTTCAATATACAACCCCATAGCATTTGGACTGTAAATTGTCTTTGGAAACTCCAATGAAAAGTTTTGAGATTCCTTGTGCTTTATGCTATATTTTAAATCGATTTTATTATTATTAATACTAAGAAAAGTGAACATTATACGTATTGGTGCGGAATTACAATTACGCAGTACAAACATTAAATCGAAAGTTTACTAATAAATAATATTAATTAAATGTTTAAAATAACCAATATAGCAATATCTCACCATATTTTTCAGCAGAAAACGAAGGCATTGTTACAATTATCAAGTGCAAGACAGTTGTAAAATATATTTTCATTATCTTGGTTAGAGCCAACTTATAGAGTCTAAAGAACGTTAGACTAGAATCTGCAGCAGATGAATATAAACGAGGGCAAGTCTATTTCGTGTAACGTCACGAAATGAAGTAATTTTAGTAAAATCGATGTGGAATTTAATATCATTTTCTTCTTGCATCAAATCGATGTTTAATTAACTGCAAAAGTGAAGATCAATTGAACAGAACAAAACATTACAACTCATTTTTTTGTAATTTTAGACTTTATTATTTTCATGTTGCGGTAATTTAACAGTCGTTCTGCAATTCAATATACAAAGTATGGACGAAATTGATATTTCTCGTTACGTAACAATTCGGCGGTGCTTTAATTACGTATTTTCTTGGGATGCCGTGTGTGGTATATGACACGCAATTTTCCTTCCAAAGAATGAGAAGCAGCTCTGCTTTTTTGCTTGCTAAACAATTATATTACTTATACGTTTTGTCACTAGAGATTACTTAAGCTTATTAGACCACATGCATTTTACTGTGACAGAGACAAAGGAAAATATAATTGATTGTCTAAGCATGTGTTTTTGGAAGTAATCACAAGTATGACTACTTGATGTCAGTATTGAGTTTTCTCTATTTTTATTGATTATAATTTTATAATTTAAACATGTTTTGTTCAGGAGACTTTTAAGATTATATAAGAGTAATTTTTAAAAACTATATTAATAACAGTATTTAATGACATGAGCTAACTTTTCAACGTGTCGTATACGACACATTTGGTCTCTGTGTTACAATAATTACATTACAGTGTAGGAACTGTTTTCGTATTTGCAAGTTATTTGCTTTTATAGATATTTGGTCATTAGGACAGCAATATGTACAGTAGATCCCCCTATAAGACGGTAGATACGTTCCGTTCTTTATGAATCAATTTTGTAGGAATCATAGTTTACGGACTACGGCTGTTTGAAAGGTTTTCTTTCATAAAATTAATCGATTCTAGACTAATTCGACTCAACATTTCCAAAATACGTATATTTTTTTG